>NC_056726.1:65425224-65530224 GCF_019279795.1 Protopterus annectens | reverse complement strand
GGATGAGGGCAACACTAATGTGCAACAGTTGTATCTAAGGGGAAAATTGTTGATTTAACTTTAAAAAGATTCAAAAGGACCAATGAGGATGCCTTCTTTACCAGACAGGTCCCAATCAGCACAATCCTCTCAATAAAGTGCAGATAGACCCCTTCCAATCCAAGATGGCCTGGAAAATATGCTGAGAACAAACAACCAATACAAACAGGCTCAGATGCAGCAAACCTGTATCTGGACTATATTACAGCTACTAGCTAACCTAGTTTCAGCAGGAAACACTATATTATATTCTGTTGTGTGTTTATGTACTGCAGCCTCATAAGCTTGTATATTGTCTTCAATTGTACTATTACTTATGTGTTAAGGATTAAATGCTGTCACAGGCATGTATAGCATTGTGCGTGTGTGTATATGTGTGTGTGTGTGTGTGTGTGTTTCTGTTTTTCATTTATTATTATTATTGTTGTCATTGTTGCACTCTTTGACGCTCTTCTTCAGATATGGTCATATTGAAAGTATTAGAAAGGTTGTGTGTCATGTGTCTGTTGTTTGGGTGTCCAGGGGAAATCATGCTTTTCACTATTTGGTACATCAGCTGCAATATGCATCAGTGTGTTTAGTGGATTTTTTCCCTGTTATGGCATATCACATTCATGGGCTTTATTACTTAGGTTCATAGGTGTTTACTAGGCTAATGACCACAAGGGCCTTTTTAAGCCTAGCTATGCAACCCTAATCTCTGACAAGTTCTGACTGCAATAATTCAAGGGCTGCTTCCTGTATACTTTGTACTTGACGACTGAAGTGTCCTTCATCTCTCACCCCTCTCCACATACCTCTGAAGTGTATCTCATTAAGAGGCATGTCCCTCATTTTGGGTCTTAAAAAGTCCATGTTCCTCATTCTTCCACATTGAAAGGGTCTCTTACATATCTATTGTTAGGATTTTTTAAACTAATATACCTGATAAATGAAACACATAAAATATACATGATAAAAAAGTATAAAGTAGCACATTTTAAACATCTTTAAGCTTTCTACATGAAGTTGCCAGCATGTTATTAGTAGGTGCTCTGCATTTTGTCCATTGGTTCCACATTATCACAGGCACTGTTCCTCATTTTGGAGATGAAAGGTTGAGATAAAATTTGCATATCTTCACGGTTGAGAGATAGTGTTAAAGACCTGTGTCCCACAATGCATTGCAATCACATAACTGTTTATTTTTATGGTGATATCTCACAGGTATTTATTTCCCTTGAATTTCCATTCAGTATGAAAAATACTTTTGCTAGAAATATGTTTCAGTGTGAAATAAGTGGCATATATGACTTCAATGGAAGCTGGTTATAATTACACCACACATTTCAAAACACTGTGAACTTAGGTCAAAATCCTGGGCATATTCACAACCAGCTTCATGTTTATTTATTTATTTATTTTTTTGTAGGCATCTTGCAGCATGAAGTTGCAAGAAGTAGGAATTCTTTAAATGTCTTTTTTTATTATTATCATTGCAGGAGTATGGTAATATAAGCATGCTTCCTTGGTTGCATCACCACTTGCATTTTTTATGGCTTAGCCATTCACTATTAATCTCCTTTGCTCTATCATTCATTCACTCACTTCATGCATTCACTTTCATGCTATTTCAGTCTGCACACATTCACTCATACATTCATTCACCATTCACAGATCAGCAATTCATGTTTGGTTTCCTTCTGTTCAGCTTTCTTCCAGTTAGTGGTAACATAGGTTATCTCAATATTCATTGTTATCTGGGAAGTGGTATTCCTTTAGTGCACTCACATACGACCTTCTTTTATTTGTCATTTTGGTTATTAACAGAAAGAAAAGTATAAATTCAACCTATTGCTTTATATTAATTCTTATGTTCTGGTTACCCATAATCTTTTGGCATATTTTTTTAAAATAAGGCAGAATGTATGCATTATTAATTATTTTAAGATGTTACAATATAGAGGACGTTATCAGAACTGACAATAAAACAAAAACATAAAATAAATAAAAAAGAAATCTTGCAATGTTTAGAAATGTGTTCTGAGATCCATTATTCTGTTCTTTATTGTGCAGTTCATTTCTAGAATTAAATGATCGTTTAAGTCATTAACAAATAGTTTTCATGCTTGGCTTATATAAGTATTTCAAAATGCAGTAACCGACTCTTTTTAAAATTCAAACTTTAGAGGTGTTTCAGTTTGTAGATCTTGTTACAGTTAAAAGAGATGTGGGCATTTCATGGACAGCACCGCTTCAACAAAATGAATTGCAAAGTTTTCTTGAAAGTGAGATGCCAAAAATATGCTTTACTTTTCAGCAAAAATGTATTTTCGGAACTGTTACTTTGCATTTTCTTCAAGCCCACTGATGAGAGATTGAAACTACCCTTTCTAAGTTGACACATCTAATCTTCATTGTACGTTAATATCTTTGATCAATCTAACGCACTTTACTTCTTATGCATCTGTAAATGATAAGATGTTCAATATCATACTGCATGTGCTATATAACAGAATAGTTGTGTAATGACTCACCTTTGCAAATTAACCTAAAACCAGACAGAGATACAATGGGTGTGATGTCAAATTACATTCATCTAGTTGTTTGGTCTGATTATATGGTATTACATAGAACATCCTGCACATATGAGACAAATTAGAGTGACTACATTTTCTGATAGATAGACAGTGTAATATTGAATTAATATTATAGAATAGTGTAGGATAATCATGGTAAGAATGCTGCTGGATCAGGATTTAGAAAAGAGACCACCATCTGGGTTATCTTCAACTTACAGTGTATGATACTTTACTTTCTCACCAGAACACTGATTTCAGTTCAGGTTTCACTTAGCAGAAACTATTGCTAATTATTTAAATTAACTATGAATACTGTGTTGTCTCTTTAAATTAAAAAAAATCTATTAAAACAAATGGAATGTTTTCTTTGCAGAACTTCCTACAATACTCCTGAAAGGTGTAATTAGAGGCATCTGGCAAAGAGATGGGAACTTTGCAGCTTTACCCATAATCAGTCTTTAAAAAGTATGCTTGTATTATTTTATGTTATTCCTCAGATTTGGACCTAAGAGTAGATGTTTGGAATATATTTACCTGCTAGTGGTAAGAGAGACAACAAGATGACACTTTGAATGTTGGTAAAATTGCTCAAAGCAACATCTAATATCTGTTTATTAATCTAGAATTGCCCATTGGAAAACCTTTCCATGAACTACTTGAAAATATTAATTTTGCATCACAAGACTGATTGTTCAGCATTGTATCCTTCCCACTGTAGACAGCATGAGGGGCCACATTTTAAATGGGGGTCAGCACTTCTTCAGTCATTACCTGATGGCAGCTAGAATCCAGAGGTTCCGGTTTATCTTACTTGCCAATGACTGCAAAGTGTACTGAAGAAGAATTTGAGAGAAAAATCACAAGATAGTTTGCACTGAGTGGACCTACCCTACTATTTATTTAAGATTCAGTCTCAGTGTCTCCCATTTTTTTACCAAAGGGATAAGGGTCAAAGGTTTATAAAAGTTTAGATAAGTAAGGCTTTTTTGTGTGCATACAGCACTGCAAGCACCAACTGTTTAAAGGTTAACTCCTTAGCAGACTCCCTAATCAGTATAAAAAAGAGAAACAGAATGAGAATTAAATAAAAGGTTAACTCTGATAATTTGCTTTCATCAGATTCTCTTGCTTTGGCATTTTTTGTCACTCATTAATCATACCATTATTTGTGCAGGAACTCCAGAAGATTTTGGTAGGACTTAAGCTCCTGCATTATGACTAGCACTGTCATCAGATCTTTAAAGTACCCACGGCACCACAGCTCACATATAGTGCCCCTTACCGCCATAATTATATAATTCAGCATAATATACCCTGAACATTGCAATTTATATAATTTTCCTTTCATTAGTGTAGTGCACTAGTTACACATTTATAGTGTTATAGCTTTGGTTTCTTACTCACCCTTGCAGGGCACAGTAAAGGGTTAATTTATCAATCATTTAGTCAGTTTTAAGTACACTTTTTGTAAAACCCTGTTATGTGATTTGCCCTTAATTAATGGAATAAACAAAGTTCAACTATAGCAGTATAATTTTGCCTTGATGCCAGAATATGGTATTTAATAGGGGGCTTTCTTTATTATTCATATATTCAATTAGTTGGCAACTGTGAAGAATAATTTAATGTACTTACCAGTTCAGTTGGCACAGGCTGCAGTCTCAACATTATGGTTAATTTGTAATGCAAGTCTTATGGCAAGGGGTTTATTGGGGTGGGCAGTTGGCTCATACATCAGTGTAAGTACTATTAGCATGAATGGCGGATGTGACTTACACAGACCTAAGGATAATTACAGAATCTGCACATGCCTGCCAGATTCCAAAACACAGCGAGCGTGCCCTGTGTAACTTAAATGTGACAAATGTGACAAAGTGCTTAGCTAACAACTTTATGGAAGCATTCAGTGGGGACTAATGTTATTACCATGAGAGAAAGCTCTTTGTTAAAGAATCCTGTGGAGTCTGATTCATTATAATAAAATACACAACTTTTATGCAGGGTACTGATAGCTACAGAGGAAGATCTGATAATGCATCCTAGAAGGCAGCCAGATAGACATCAAGCTAGGCTACATCTAAGCCAGCTCTATAACCAAGATACAATTGACAGATACTGATTTGATACAGAGTAGGTGCAGGCTGTGTGTAACATGTGTGCCCCACACATGTATAAATGCACCTTGTGAAGTAACCCCATACCCGTCAAAACCAAAGTATGCTGAGTTTAGGTATATTGGTATTAGGGTAATTTCGATGGCATATGGAAGATACAGTAGGAGTGTCACAGACAACTGCTGGTCACATCCTCTCCCAACTCCTTGCAGCGATGTGCATCAGTGTGGATACGTACATCCACTTTCCAGCCACAGTCAAAGACCAAAGGAAAGTCATGCACCATTTCTACACCAATTCCAATTTTCCCCATGTACTTGGTGCAGCAGAGTTAACCAAATTTCTATCAAGACCTCAGCAGTACATGAAGCAGAAATTCATATAAATAAAAAAGGGTTGCCATCACTTAATTGCCTGGTAGTGTGCACATAACATAACATAACAAACATAATGTTGACACACTCTGGGTGTGTACATGATGCCAATATATGATGAGAATGTGGTCTGAGGATTTCCTTCTAAAATGGTGAAATATCAGAGGGACTACTACTTGGCAACACAGGAGCACAGCTATGCTGTGAACAGAATCCAAATCTGTCAACAGTATTAATGATGACATTAGATCTGTCACTTCCTTCCCACAAACAGGTGAATATGGTTATTCACTAAAGCTGAAGCTAATGACATCATATAGCACCCTATTATATTTCTCAACTACTTAGAGCAAGAAATTTGGTCAAATTTATTTATTTATTTATTTATTTTACATTTGTTGACCGGGCTAAATAATGGGGGGCAAAGGCCCCACAATAGGGCCAATGTTTAAATATTGCTCTTACAGACTTATAAAGTTGATAGAATAACAGGTTTTGCATTCTCACATGAATATTTTGATAGGAATGAAGTCTGAAATTCATGTCTGTCATTGTTTATGACTTCAGTCCTCAATGATTTGCAAATATGAGGCAAAAATCTCGACATTCTGCAAAAATCTGGACAGTTGAGAGATATGACCCCCTTTCAACCCTGCAGAGGATGGATAAATAGGTCACACATTGTAACAAGAAGCATCATTGATCATGTGTTTGTTGTGCTGAAATCCAAATTCAGATGTCTGGATACATCTGTGGGTGCACTGCAATACACACCTGAAAAGGCAGTACACAGCATTACTGTATGTGCCATGCTACATAACAGCATGGTCAACACAGGATGTGGACACATGTCCTAGCTCTGGCAACACAGCAGTGTCTGAAATACATCTTTGAGTCATGACTGGCTACAGGTACATAAGTGCACAGAGTAAATATCAATGTCCATGTGTTGCCCCAAAACAGCAGCACAGTTTACAACTGATGGGAATGGCCCATCAATTGTACACAGCAAACATCATACATTACCTAATTTAAATGTACAGCAGTAGAAACACATACAAAGCACATGAAAGGAAACAGCAATCTAGGAAGACTGTCTCCAAAGAGTAACACACAGCCATATGTCGGACACAGTAGGTGTGCAAAACTGAATTACCCACTGGACAGTTAAGATATCATCATACAGAGTAATACCAGAGAACATTATCCATTCAGAAGCCAAAAATGCAAAAAAGGAAGTTCCATGGCATGTATGGGAATACAGCAGCTCATACATACACAAAACACTAGACATACAATAACAGTGCTGTCTCACCTACACATGGTATCACTGCAACATGGGTCATTTCCATGAAATATGTGTGCAGACATGCAGAGTAGCAATGATATTTACCACACATGCTATATACTGGCAACGTACATCAATATTGCTGATACAGCAACATATATATATATATATATATATATATATATATATATATATATAAATATATATATATATATATATATATATATATATATATATATATATATATAGATATAGATATATGTCTATCTGCAGATTCAGTCAGATATGGGAAAGCACACATGGAAAACACAGGTGAGCACTGTACTTAAAAATGGAACCAGGTACACAGAAACACAGCTAGTTCTGGTGTTAGGCATATGCAAGTCAATATTAAAATGCCATACATGACACAGGTATGTATACAGAGGTATAGTTGTGCATGTGTATAATGCAGACAGCAAGGCAAACTGTATGGGAAGCATCAACTATCTGTTCACTAACAAAGATGCAAACATTAAAGCATGGCATCACATATTACATTATTGTTGTCAGTATCATCACTAATATACATCGGTATCAATCAGGTAATACATATCCACAAATGAATCCATTCACATATTTCATAAACAAATAAGAAATTCCTGTGGCATCAGACATGTCAGCAACCATAGACACATTACTGTATCAGTGAGCAGCACAGTGCTCATTATTGCCACGGGGCTAGAATGACAAAACAAGACACACAGTATATTGGTTACACTAACACAGTCTAAGCTGACCATGAGGATAGCTCACACTAGACTTCTGACTGTCCATGCCACATCTGAAAACACTCAGCCCATGTTGCTCAAAGGAAGAGCACGGTGACACTTGCAGACATATTTTGGGAAATAACACAACTGCAATGTGATGTCTGGATGTTTCTGCTGGGCTCAAATGACGGTGACTATCAACAGATGTGTGTGCATGCTGCAGAAGAGACATTGACATCCGATGGCCAAATGTGGGTCTAATGGGGGGGGGGTCAGCCTCTTCCCACTGGAGGTATCTGTTTAGTACAATTAAGGTACATATACCAAGTTAATACTATAGTACTGCTCTAACAGAGCATGCAATAGACAACACATTGTCATGTTATATATGTTATATAGTGAATGCAACCATGAACTCACCATGTTTTTACTCCTGACCTTCATGTAATACAAGCAGCTGATATGCTACATTGCACAAGCAAGTGCACTGAAGTCAGCTCCATGATGTTACTGGGAACCTTCATTTGCCTATAAAAGAAGGCGCATGCCTTCTGACAGATGTCTGTGCAAAGCAGAAACACTCACCCATGTCCTTTTACTGGCAGTGCTTTTCAGTTGCGGGAAAGAGTCACCCTCATTATCTGTCTCTGCACAGGACAATGGCTGATGGACATCATCATGTCTAGTAGCTGCTGTCACTACAACATAATGTCTACCCACATTGTCTTCAGAATCTGATGCTACAGCATGATCCACATGGCTGTCCCCTTGGAAAACATATCTAAATCTGTGGCTTGTGTGCTACAGACTGTGCTATCACACTGAGCCACATCACATCCCAACTCAGGATCAATGGATGGGCTAGAGGAAGAGGCAGGCAGTGGACAGGTTACAAGAAGAAAAAGATGACACAGGTTAATTACATGCACAAACAATACATTATGCAGATTAGTAATAATATGTGTTCCAACTATATGATTACAATGTTAATGTGGATATGGAATTACCAAGACGTGCCTAAAGAGAAAGAGATTTCATATACACTACATATTGCACACTACTGACAAATGGGAATAAATAAAACAGTAAAACATGCCTGACATGTTGTGGAGTTAGTCCATCACCAGAGATGATGTTTGAACTGAAACTTTCATGGGAAAACATGTACACCAATACAGCATCAGTAAGCAAATAATGGCCATATTTCAACAGAGGTATCACACACATAAGATACTATAGACACACATACCATTTGACTGAGGATGATGTGAAAGCTCTGTTGTCCTAGTGAGGTGATGAAGAGCACAGTAGTCAGGATATGCACAGACATGATCATCAATACTGACATGTTTTAAACATCTGAAATGTCTTGTAATTTACGTCATCGCTGTTTGGGGAGCATATCTTCAGTTAAAATGTAAACCCGGTCAACATGTGGGAATTCTCTATAGCAGTAGCATAGCTAGGGTAGGTCGAATGAGATAATCACCCTGGGTATTCTTGTCAAGGGCACAATTTGCCAATGTAAAAGTAAAAAAGACAAATAAATTAAGTATCTGTTTCCCCCTTTAAGGGAATGACAAGTCACACATTTTAAATGGACATCAGAGACACTCTTACGAGCCTCCCACCCCTGTTTACATCATCTTGCTTGGTCACCTGGTCACCACCCCCAAAAGACCTGTTGTTGGTTGAGCTGGTGGATCGAGCAGTCCCACAGTGCAGTAAAGTATCTTTGTTATAGCCTTGGTGCGCACAGTGAGTTCAGGGATATCCTGTTTGGAGCTGTGGGTGCATTTGGTGTGTGGGGAGAGAAACTAAGTGAGAAGAAAAAAAAACAATAAGTCTGTGAAGTAAGTAGGGTTACTTACTAGTATGCTAGTTGTGCATCTGTAGGCAAAGCACTGAAGGTATCGTTGGGGAAAATGTTTCATTTTTATTTATTTATTTGTCTTTGTTGACCGAGAAAGTCTGCTTGGGCAGTGTCCATTTTCAGTGGAGGTCTGGGAGAAAAGCTACACCACAGTACATTTATATAAACAAGTGAATTTCAGACAATTCTCGAAAAAACAAACAAATAAACACAGATTTACACAGTAAAGTATTTACATTAACAATTATAAGTCTAGTCAGTTGTTACAATTGTAAAATCTCACAGAAATAAATGGACTGATACCACAGAAGGGAAATATTATTGTAAAAAAGTTTAGTGTTCTTATATTTCAGTAAAGAAAGATTTTTAAGGCGTTCAAGATACGTAAGGAACTAAGTTATAAAACAATGTAGGAAGGGAGATTTTAGTATTATATAGGTTTGTAAAGAGTTCAAGAGATATAATGAACTAATTTATAAAATGATGTAGGAGGGGATGGAAGATATTAGTTTTCTATAGGAGAACAGTGGTAATACCATATGACCAAGAGAGCATGGCATAGGATTGTTTTTATTTAGGCTGCCTGTTCCATATTGGCATGTCTAGAAGGTATATAACTTAGGTATACAAGATAAACATGAGGGGGTAGTACGATGGATGGGGCAGTTAGTAAAAGAGCAAGATGAGAAGTGTTGTTTAAGGAGATGAAAAGGGATGTATTAATTCAAGTGCAGGAGGGAAAGTTCTTAGGGGTGTAATTATTCAAGTAGGGGAGGGCAAAAAGTTAGTGATAAACAATAAGACGTTTCTGTTTTCACTAGAGGTCTCACCTGGTGATGAACAAGAACATTGCCAAGACTGGGAATAGTACTGTCTGAGCTATATTTTATAGCTTGGGAGTTTGTTAAACATTTTTGCTTGTGTAGGAATGGTGTTCCAGAGATTGGTGAGGTAACAGGAGTATCATGAGTCTCCTGATGAATTACTTGCTTTAGTTGTGCCTAGTAATAATTTATCACCAAAATAGAAGTCCCTTGTGTGGATATGCAGCAATAATGCAGGGCATTGTTCAGCAAAATAGATCAGTTTGTATGCCATAACTAGCTGAGAGGATGTTATGTAATTGTTAAGCTCTAGCCAGTTTAGTTGATTTAAGGTTTGGCAGTCATGAGTTCAGTGTGCAGTCTTCTTCTTCTTTTTCTTTTGGCTGTTCTCATTAGGGGTCACCACAGTGGATCATCTGTTTCCATTTCTTCCTGTCCTCTGCATTTTGTGCTGTCACACCAACCACCTGCACGTCCTCTCTCACCACATCCATAAACCTTATCTTAGGCCTTCCTCTTTTCCTATTACCTGGCAGCTCCATCCTTAGCATCCTTCTCCCAGTATACCCAGCATCCCTCTTCAGCACATGCCCAAACTAATGCAATCTCACCTCTCTGGCTTTGTCTCCAAACTGTCCAACCTGGGATGACCCTCTAATATTCTTATTCCTAATCTTGTCCATCCTCGTCACACCCAGTGCAAATCTTAACATCTTTAACTCTGCCACATCTAGCTTTGACTCCTGCCTTTTTGTCAGTGCCACTGTCTCCAACCCATATAACATAGCTGGTCTCACTACCATCTTGTAGACCTTCCCTTTCACTCTTACTGGTACTCGTCTGTCACAAATCATTCCTGACACTCTTCTCCACCCACTCCACCTTGCCTGTACTCTCTTCTTCACCTCTCTTCCACATTCGCCATTACTCTGAACTGTTGATCCCAAGTATTTAAACTCATCCACCTTTACCAACTCTACTCCCTGCATCCTCACCATTCCTCTATCCTCCCTCTCATTCACACACACATATATTCTGTCTTAGTCCTGCTGACCTTCATTCCTCTCCTCTTTAGAGCAGATATCCACCTCTCCAGGGTCTCCTCAACCTGTCCCCTACTATTACTACATATCACAATGTCATCTGCAAACATCATAGTCCACAGGGACTCCTGTCTGATCTCGTCTGTCAACCTGTCCATCAACACTACAAATAAGAAAGGGCTCAGAGCTAATCCTTGATGTAATCCCACCTCTACCTTAAACGCATCTGTCACTCCCACTGCAGACTTCACCACTGTCACACTATCCTTGTACATATCCTGTACCACTCTTACATACTTCTCCGCCACTCCCAACTTCCTCATACAATACCACAACTCCTCTCTAGGCACCCTGTGATATGCTTTCCTCTAAGTCCAAAAAGACACAATGCATCTCCTTCTGACTTTCTCTGTACTTCTCCATGAACACTCTCAGAGCAAACATCACATCTGTAGTGCTCTTTCCTGGCATGAAACCATACTGCTGATCACTAATCATCACCTCCCTTCTTAACCTAGCTTCTATTACTCTTTCCCATAAATTCATGCTGTGACTGATCAGTTGTATCCCTCTGTAGTTACTACAGCTCTGCACATCACCCTTATTCTTAAAAATCGGTAACAAAACACTTTTTCTCCACTCCTCAGGGATCCTCTCACTTTCCAAGATTTCATTAAACAATCTGGTTAAAAGCTTTACTGCCATCTCTCCTAAACACCTCCAAGCTTCCACAGGTATGTCATCTGGACCAACAGCCTTTCCATTCTTCATCCTGTTCATAGCTATCCTTACTTCCAACTTGCTAATCCGTTGCACTTCCTGATTCACTATCCCCACATCATCCAACTTTCTCTCTCTCTCATT
Source organism: Protopterus annectens (assembly GCF_019279795.1). Classification (NCBI taxonomy): domain Eukaryota; kingdom Metazoa; phylum Chordata; order Ceratodontiformes; family Protopteridae; genus Protopterus; species Protopterus annectens. The sequence goes on along the minus strand of NC_056726.1, from coordinate 65,518,492 downwards.
CTCTTCATTCATCAGCCCCTCAAAGTACTCTTTCTATCTGTTCAACACACTCTCCTCGCTTGTGAGTACATTTCCCTCTTTATCCTTTATCTCCCTTACCTGCTGCACATCTTTCCTAGCTCAGTCCCTCTGTCTAGCCAATCGGTAATGTAAATCTATATTGTTTTCCACATATCTCATTTTGCAAATGTTTTATGCTGGATGCCCTTCCTGACGCAACCTTCCCCATATATTTGGGCTTGGGACTGCCACAAAGAAATGTATTGGCTTGTGCATCCCCAGTGGCTGGGTTGAGTTCAGTGTGCACTGTTGGTAGCAAATGTATCTACTTTATTGCAACAGGTAACAGGAGGTTAGTTTGGATTTTAGAGCAGAGCTTAAGTTTGTAAGGATAGGTGAGGAATAAAAGATGGTTGGAAGCAAATAGGGTGAGGCTGTTTTTTTTTTTTTTCTTGATGGGTTTATAAGGTACTGTTTTGCCCTGTGAAAGGGGCCAAGGTTCTGGTGGGTCTTTTTAACTGTTTGAAGAATATGTTGATTAAATTTAAGACTGTCATCTATTACAATGCATAGTAATTTAGCCTATGGTGCTACCTTAATTTAAGTATTATTTGCAGATATAACCAGGAAATATTGTTTTGATGGAGATAATGTTTTGGGATGAAGAGCATCAGCTTTGTTTTATTGTGATAAAGGAGTAGGTTTGACTTTTTCAGACAGGTTTCAATTGAAGATAAGGAACTTTGGGTGGTTTCTTGTAGTCTTGAAAGTGTGGGGACTCAACATATCAAAGTCAAATCATATGTATACTGTACCAAATTTCCTCAGTTATGGCAGTGTGAAGCTTGTTTATAAAAATATTAAAATAAGGGGTCCTAGTATAGAGCTCTGACAGAGACACATGGTAACTAGAAAGAGAGAGGTCCTGTTGCCATTTGACTACTTGTTGCCTTCCAGATAGATGACTAAGGAACCATTTATGGGGGATTGAGATAAGCTATAGAAGAGAGCAACAAGCAAAGGTTGGTGTGACACAGTAGTGAAAGCTCTGCAAAAGTCTAGGAGCACAGTTGGCAGTAAGTTACTATTTTCCTGTGCTGGTTGGTGGTTGATGGTGGTTGTACTATGGAGGGGTCTGAAATGATGCTGTATTTGTGAGAACAGACTATCTGAATTTAGGTGATGTAGAAGCTGCACATCAATATATGTTTCAAGTATTGTTGTTAGGGAGGAAGAGGATTGCAATGGGCATTTAGATATTAAACTCTGTAGATGTACCGCCTTTGTGTAAAGGTATAATAATGGATTTTTTTCAGATGTAAGGAACATATTTTTCAGATATAGATATATTTATCAATATAGAGAATGGAAAAGTAATTGCATCTGCAGTTATTTTTAAGTAGTCTGACAGGAGATAATGAGCAGCTACAGTGGTTTACTTTAGCTTATGTGGCAGTTCTTTAACTGTAGAGGTATAAACTGAGCTGAAGTCAAATAGCTGAGGATATTTAGCAGAGTCTGCTGGTACTGAGAGGGTATTGGAAGTATTAATGTTTGACAGGGACAATATAGTCTGCATAAAGTATTTGTTAAACTGTGTAGGAATTGAATCAGTATTATTACTGGATGTTGAGGTGAGGGTGGTAACTTGTTCTGGATATAAAATGTTGCTTATGGATATCAAAAAGAGTTTTGGGTTGTTTTGATGTTTAATTTAGAGGATGTTATGTTTGCTTGCCATGTTTTATTTGATATTTTGTCCTATTCCTTAGTTGCCTGAAAAGATGAAATGTATTTTGTGTTCTCTTTTTGAGTCACTCTTTCCAGGCTTTGTCATGCTGCAGCATTAATTTCTTAGTTTATTTTGTTAGCCGTGGTGCAGGATTGGATTTGACCATTTTAGTATGCACTGGGGCAAGGTTATTGAGATGTTTTAGGAATATCTTATTGAAATATGAGACAGCAGAGTCTAATGTCATAGATTTTAGTATTTTACAGTTATATTCTCTTAAGGATTTGATAAAAGTGTGCTTGTCAAACTTTTCTGAGTTACAAACTTGTCTGTAAATTTTATACTTATCTTGGATATTATAACTTCTGACAGCAGTAGGTTGATGGTCACTTAAGATGTTAGGAAGGCTATCATCTGCCCTCATTTTGTTGGATCTATTAGTAAGAATTCAGTCTAAGGCTGATTCCCTACCTGTACTTTTATGGACTCTAGTAACTGATGTAATTAACTGTATAAAGCTATAGAGGTTTAAGGAATCAGTTGGGGTATTGTGATTAATAAACTGCCAGTCTATATTTAAATCTCCTAGTATTATTAGTTTCACTTTGTATATGGTGGGATATCCAGTATAGGTTATTTTCCACAGTGGTAATGTTTTTACCTGGTGGGATGTATATGGCTGCTAAACAAAGTGTGTTCTTATTATTGATTTTGAGAGATGATATATTGTTAAACTGTGGTATCTCCCGTTTTAATTTCTCCAAGTCTTTCGGGTTTGTAATACCATGATGCGAATGGACTCCATTCCTAAGTCAAAATATGGTAAAAGTTCATGAAATTAGCATTGTTCCAATCCTTGATGTTAGTCAAAGTCCTCTTTGCAGCACCTACAATGTGGCCAGTAATGATTTCTTCTGCAATTCGTACAGTGTTACATATATCTGTAACATATCTAAGCATGATTGTAAATTTTTTTTCCTAAGACCCATTGCTCATTCTAGTACTAGAACTGTCTGGGTATCATTCTTCCACACTGACCCCATTTCTGCCGACAAATCCTGATATTTTATGACATTGTGTCTCTCTGTACATAAGACACTATAGTCACTGGGTGTAGCAATTTCAATGATCAATGCTACTTTTATTATTTTTTCATGGACTACTATATCTGGTTTTCTTGCATCTATTTTTTGACATGTTGGCAATGGATGATTCAATGTGGAATAAACTTCATAATTTTCTATGATACATTGTGGCTCATGCTTCCAGTGTTTTTCAGCTACTTCAATATTATAATGTTTGTACCATCCCCAAAGCAACAGCCTTGCTACATTATTATACCTGTCAGTATACAGTCCTTCTGCCATTAGTATATCACAGCTAGTAACAAGATATGCAACTGTTTTCCATTCTGTTTTAGAAAACCTTCATTTGTCTGTTTCTCCCACACATTCAATGGACTTTGTAAATCAACGTGTATGTAGCCCACTATCTTGGGCTGCCAATATTAACCTTTCATCTTTTGCTTTAAATTCACCTCTCTTTAACCATTCCTCCATTTGATCCTGATCAACGTGATGTTGTTTCAAGAGTTTTCTATACTTATAACTATATTTATGCATTTTCCACATTTCTTGCCTTCTCATCTGATCCTTCACCTTATATTCTTTCTTTTGTTTTTTTGGCACATTCAGTCACTGCCTGATTTTTATCTACTTCTGGTTTGATTTCCATTCCTGCTTAACGCCAATATGCTTCTGCTAAACTAAGCAGGGGAGTCATTTTAGACTCATTCTCCTCCTGTTTCAAAACTTAAACTATGTTTGGGTCTTGTTAGGTCAGCAGATATGGTATCAGTCTCACGATTACAGATTATATGTAATCAATTTTGAGAAGGCCCATATCTCCTTCAGAATGGGGAATATATAATCTTGGTATGCACTGATTTTTCTAAACCATTTGATGAGCATGAAGCATCTTTCTTGTTTTGCTGTTCAACATATTCAACACCTTTTGGGGCTAGTCAATCACTCCAAAAATATAAGTTAGGACAGGAAGAGCAAATTGGTTTATAGGTTGGACTTTGTTCCCAGATATCAATGCTGTTTTCAGTATTAATTTAAGTCTAATCTAATATATTCCTTACTAAGTTTTTTTCGCATTTGTTCAGGTTTTATTGTTGATCCTTCATCGGTTCCCAGATATTTGTACACTCCCTCTTGCTCAAGTTCTTTTATATCACATTCCTGTCCCAAACTGATGTTTTCTTGGTGATGCAGCTTTCCTGCTTTACAGGTTGCTTTTGAACATTTATCAAGACCAAATGACATTCTTATATCAAACATTTTGCTCACTTGCAGCTTTCAGTTCCTCATCTGATGAACTATGCAGTTTTAAATAATCCACAAAACGAAGATGAGAAATCTTTACACTTAGTTGTTTTCTGAGAGCCAAATTATGGCCATGACCTAATATGTTAAGCAGACTGCTTAATGGGTTAAGGACAAGACAAAAGAGCAGCAGTGACAGAGAGTCACCCTGGAATATCCCCTTTGAATTTTTATTTATGGATTTGTTGCTGTAATGTAAATGATCAGTATAGGATGTATCTTATACATTTTTAAGCACTCCTTTATCCATGAATGAAGGATAATGTCAAATGCTTTTTTTAGTTAATTCATGCCATACTTAGATTCCTCCCCTTTTTACAGTTCTTCATTATAACTTTATTTAACAACAAATGATCCTTTGCTACATATGGCTTTCTCTCTTACCCTTTTGTTCTACTGCCATGACTGAGTTTTCTTCTAAATGATTACATACTCTGTTGGCATCAACTCCAGTATATTGTTTATACATTGTCAAAAGGCAACGTATTGGTTTATAGTTTATAGGATAGCTTGTAGGTTTGCTCTTAAGTAGGAGTATTGTTTTTCCTATTGTTAACCAAGCTGGTGTCTTTTTGGGGTGTGCATAAAAATATTTCTTACTCATGGCTAAATCTTCATGCAAAGATGGTAATACTTTAAGCCAGAAGTAAGGTACTGCCTCTGGGCCTGGGGTTTTCCATTTTGGAGCTTTTCTTAACTTTGTTTCAATACTTCTGCCCATTACTTCATACCATTGTATATCCTGTAGGTTTAAACTTCTTATTCTTTCTTTTATTTTTTCTATCGGTTTAGCATCTTTGTTATGTTCCACAGGATGTCATAGATGTTTCTCCAAAACGTATTGATTTCTTCTTTTTTTGGTGGTGTTTCATTTCCTTTTGCCTTGTTTTCCAATTCTCTTTAAAACTTTTTGGGGTCAATAGTAAATTGCTTATTTTGTACTTTTCCTTTATATTTATCTGCATATTTTCTAAGCTTTTCTGCCTGTGCTGATATTTTCAGTTTATTATTTGCGATAGTGCACAATAGATGCTGATCTACTCTAATACTTGCATTGCTTTTATCATATATTCCTGGGTATTTTTGTCAATCTGTTCTTCTTCTATATTCTTTTAACAGTGACACTTCTTGTCTTAATTGCTTTATAGTTTTCTCTGTTTGATAGCTCCATTATGGCATCTGATTTCTCCCCTTCCTTTCCCTTACTACCCTGTGTTTTTGTGGTAAGACTTTATCTGTTATTAATTTTGCTGCACAGTAATATATCCAATTTACTACTGTTATATCACATGACTCTTTATGGACAGTCCTAATTACTGTGTTCATTTGTTTTTGAAACTTCTAACCTTTTGGGTTTTATTGACTTTCAGTAGTCTGTTTCTTTCTTTCTTTGATCTTAATACAGCCATTTCTACTAAATCAAGAACACTTTTCTTAGATCATTTAATTCTAAAATGAGGGCACATTCTTTTCCATTTCCTGCAAGCATTCTATAGAAAGTGCCAGAACATCTTCCTGTGCCACATTCTCTTCAGTTTCACCCTGTGTCATCCGTTGCTCTTTTATATGGAAGTTCACTGGCCTATCACTCCAGAACATTGACTGCGTCAGAGTTGCCACAGTTTTCTGTTCCTTCTCTTGCTGTGCAACCCCAACTGAATGTATGCACTGGTTTCCTGTGAAAGGCTCCAAAGTATCTCCATATGTTAACTGATTAGATGTTTCCCACTCTACTGGTTTCCCTTAATTTGGGGATTTGTTGCTCTATCCTGCTGCAATGCTATCTGAGTTAGATTTTCTACACTAAATCCGTCATTGCACAGGTCATCCATAACTGCAGTTTCTATTTCTTTAACCTCTTGATTACTTATCCTCTCTTCTACTTTTCTTCTTTATTTTCTTAGTTTCTGAATTGTAAAATTTTCCATGTCCAGATGCCTTTGCCTGTATTTCTCTTCAAATATATTTGGTGCTGCTCTTTTTGTATTGATTAGTTTTTCTTTCTCCTTTGCATAAATATTGCAACATATTAATTTTTTTCATTCTTTTGTCCATATTTCTTCTTCAGATGTCTCCTGCTCCTCCTGTTTGTCCTTAATCTGGGGACATGTTGTTTCATCATGCTGTGATATAACCTGTGTTAGACTTTATACACTAAATCCTTCACTTTGTAAGTATTGATAACTTCATCTGCTATTTTTTAACTTCTATTTTATTAATCTTCTGTTCTACAGTCCCTCTTTATGTTCTTATTTTTTATTGTGAATTTTTCCAAATCTGGATACCATTGCCTGTATTTCTGTTCTAATATATTTGGAGTTGCCTTTTTTGTGTTAATTAATTTACCTTTCTCCTTTGCATAAATATTGCACAATCAGATCTCTCTTTCTTTCTTTCCCATGTCCATATTTCTTTTTTATAACTTTTAAAAGACTTTAGATTTTGTTCTTTATATGTTCACACTTCCTCAGTTGCTTCTTTTTACAAACAGCCCAATGTTTCTTGGTCTATATAATGTTTTTCATAAATCTGTTATATTAATGAACACAAATTTTTATTTGAAGGTTTGGACAGTTTTTCTTGTGGAATTATTTTTCTTTCTTCCAATTTCTCTTTTAACCTTTTTTGTATATCTTCTGCTGTTAATTCTTGGCTTCTTGCATAATAGTAACAATATATTATTTCTTTCTTATCCTCAATAATTCACACTGTTGTCTGTGGACAAGGGTAAGGCAGTCCACACAGTCTATCTGGACCTTGCCAAGGCCTTCGACACCATCCCCCACTCTGGAATCATAGATAAACTTACTAAGCTGGGCATAAATCCCTACGCCACTTGATGGGTTGCCAACTGGCTTACTGACAGAACCCAGACTGTAAAAGTAGCCGACTCCAAATCCAGCTCCATACAAGTGACAGGTGGAGTACCTTAGGGTTCGGTTCTGGGACCGCTCTTGTTTGGCATCTACTTCTCTGAAGTATTGGCCAACACTAAAGGACTCTGGCTAACAGAGGTCACAGATGACTGCAAATTGGGAGCCATTACTGAATCCCCAAATGATGTGGATATTCTACAGATGCTTGGTGCCAGAGCCATGGACTCAAGCTTAATGCCAAGAAATGTATAGTTACCCCCTTTGGGAAAAAACATGTACCCATGAATTACCACATAGGTGGCAGTACACTAAACACCAGAAGTGTAATGAGAGACTTAGGGACACAGGTGGACAGTGGTCTCACCTTTGATAACCACATCACCACAACAGTCAGAAAATTCTTCTATGTGGCACACCTCATCACTAAGGGCTTCTCATCCAGACAAAAGGCGGTCATTGTCCCACTGTCCTCATCCTTCATTAGACCCATTATAGAGTACAATGCCCCATTTGGCATGTACCTCACAAGACATCTGCAACAGCTGGAAAGGCAGCAGAAATACCTCACTAAAAGAATCACAGGCCTAAAGCAGATGCCCTATGCTGACCGTCTAAATAAACTCCAGCTATACTCTGTGGCATATTGTCTACTCAGAGGCGATCTCTGCTTAGCATACAAGGCCATGTCAAACCCTGAGCTGTTGGTTGGACATGCTCCACTTAAACAAATCCCAATCCCCCAGAGCCACACGCTCCAGGGATCTAAACTGTGTCATCACAATGAACAAAACATGCTGGAGGGATAGGTTCCTGACCCGGAGACTCCCCATACTCTGGAATAGACTGCCCATACATGTCATGCAGAGTGGTTCCTTGGCCCTCTTCAAAAGGAACCTTGACAATTGGATGAGAGATAGGAAATTCACCCTGGGGATCACGTCAGTCACCCTGCTAGACAGGGGTCCAGGGAAGAAAATATTGTGGGAAGAAATATCCAGGGAATTGTTATGGCTAGGCTTATATAGGCCCTATGGCTGATAGCCTAGTACCAGCCTATCAGTTTGTGTGATTTTTGTGGACTGCTACTTCCTTTTACAATGGGGGGGCACTCTCCCCCTGGGTCTGGCCTGGCCACATTGTAGGAATATTTCCTTGTCTTGAAGATTATACATTCACATTTTTTCCAGGCCTGGCACCAGTGCACCTACCAGGTTGGGCACTTTTTTGTCCTGGGTCTTGTGCACTCAGTAATCTTTTTTTAATTTTGACCTACTTCTGTCCATGATATAGGCTATATAAAATACAGTCTATATATCAGCGTCATCTTGGCAAAATTTTGTGAAAAACAAGAGTCCACTTCATGAAGGTACTCACCAGAACTTGAGGGTGAATTCAGTTCTAGATATACTACTCTCCTTTGCCTGCTGACTTATCATCTCTCCATTCAGACCCCTGTGCATATGCGGTTATGTTTTGGGAATTCTTGTAGATGATAGCTATTCTGCCAACCAGCTTATTTTTTCCTGTCAAGCCTAATTATACTGAAACCAGGTAGGGTAACTTAGTTGATATTTATTTATTTTTTCAGCCATGTTTTTGTAGCTATGATTATGTCTGAGGAATATGTGGCAATACAAGAATGTATGCCCAGGATTTTATTGCATATGCATCTAAGATTGATATTTAGGAAGAAAAGGCTGAATTTGGGGGGATGACAGTAGAAAAGAGAATGGTTCATTTAATGTTGTGTTGTTAGTGTGGGCTTTTTTGCTGTTGTGTATGGCCAGGGTTTTGGAAAATGTCTCCAGTGAGTTTTAGGTGGAAATTTTATGAAGGAAAGTATGTAGCCAAATATATCTGTGCTTTAGTTTTGCTGAATTTTGTATGGTAACATACTTAGATCTGAGATACCTGTAAATTGAAAAAAATGTAAGAAAGTCTACCCTGCCTCACCAATGTGGGAGTGAGTTACCCACACCCACAGTGTGGGTACTGTGGTGATTGACTTGGTAACTGCTAATGTAGTGAGTATGGGTTTGTAGGACTATTACTTACATTTATTTGGGAGATATGGTAGTTGGTAAAGAGTCCTAATATGCTGATGAGGCACAATAGTAAGATATGAGTCAGAGCCCTTTTTTTATATTATGTACTTTAGATTTTGCTGAAGACATTAGTTTGCAGTGTAAAATATTACTAGGCATGAGTAGTTATAGTTATAGCAGTGTAACGTCTAAAATGGCAGGCTGGGTAGCAGCACTTTAAGTTAACAAGTCAGAGATGCAAATTGTAGAGCAACTGTGATTGGGTTATGTTCTGATTGTTTTGATGCAGAGATAGGTTGGAAGAAGTGTAGGGGTGGAGTTGGGATATTTTAAATGTAGAGTTGGAGAGGGTGGGTGGGGATTGGGGATATTGTAGGGTAAATGTGAGCAGAGTGGCCCAACCACAGAATCAGCACAGTAACAGTGTTAAGAAAAATAATCAGTAGGCTTTGCCTATGGCAAAAGGTAAGAAGGCTTCCAGAAATACTTAACTGTATGAGTTGAACACTGTAAAATAGAAGCTGAGAGTGGGAACATGAGAATTACAGAAAGCAGTACACAATCCCAGGAAGAGGAATCAGGGATTTACATGTGTGGTTAATTATTTAGAGAGTTCACTGCAAGAGACTGTAGTAAAGGAAGAAAAGGAGGAAAAAACAGTCTGAAAAAGAAAGCAAAGCTAATTATTTATCCTGATTCAGTGGGGGGGGGGTGAGGGTAGGGGTGATGATGAGTTATGGTTTGGCAGTCATTTTGGACTACTCAAAAACCTGCTAAACTGATTGTCTATAATGTGACATTAACAAAACCTGCTGGAGAGACAGGTTTGTCTCCCAGATGCTGCCCCATCTCTGGAATAGACATCCCATACATGTCAAACAAAGTACGTCGCTGACCCTCTTCAAGCACAACCTTGATGAGTGGATGGACAACCACAGATTTGTCCTAGGGGTTCCACCTTTGTCCCTCACTAACAGGGGAAACAGGTGCTGGTTGTAGTTTCTTTTTTTTAGGGATAAACTCTTGGCTAGGCTTGTAACAGCACCAGAGCCATTAGCCTAGTAATCTCCTACAATCGTATTATTATGGGTTGTAGTATATACCAGCGGTATAGTTGTTGTTGGGGGTTCTATGGAGCCATGTCCTCTAGTACAGAGTATGCAGATGAGTGTAGATGGATACTCAGCTGTCCTTGTAGTCTGATTCTGAAAACTGTAAATCTTAGCTTATGTTAACGTTACTGGATTACATATACATATCGACTTTGACTGCACACTCACAGTCCTTTCAAAGATATACTTCAGGCTTGGATGACAGTTGTGAGACAGTGATACATCCTATGCAACCTGTATGGTGTATTAGCTGGGAATGGTTTGTTCAGGGTCAACAAACTAGGAGTGGAGATGACTGAAAAGGATAAAAGAGGTTTCATTATCTCAAATGCTAGATGCTGTTATGGAAAATGCATTACTGTGTTTGATAATTTCAGTATAAACTGAAAAAAAGGAAATGGGGAACAGACAGTGCTTGTTACCAAGTTAGGCCTCCAAAATACCTTTTGCAGACATTTATCCACCACTGCCAAAAGGTTAGGTCAGATGTCCTTTTATATGCAGGAGTTATAATTAACAAACAAACTTTGACAGTCAGATAGAACAAGATACAAAAGTGTGCAACAGTGTAGTATAGTATATCTAGCCATCATACCTGCTGCATCAAACTGGCATTAAACCCTCTCTATCCTTGGAAAACTCTTAGCTATAGTTAAATAAATCACAGCTGATCAGGTCAACAAGTAGCATACCACAAACTCTATGCATTTCACAATGGAGTAATAAGGGTGAACATCCTAGTAATCATGGTTTATACCTATATTACTATGTTTTATGCCTGCTGCCTAACATTTGCCTGTGCAATTATCAGCACTATTAAACAAACACGGAATGTATGTGGCTAACAGAGGGATAAATTCTAGCAGATCTGATAGACTTGTCTTGCAACAACTCATTTAATATGGGAACAAGCAAGCACATATTTCTGTCAAAACATACAACACTAGCAATTGAAGCTTTTCACTTTGGAGGACTCCAGTTAGACAGTATAAACACCAGAATATTTTTACTTTAGTATACTGTCTTTTTAGAGCTAAAAACAATAAAAGAGCTGCTATTAACTAATAGGTTCATATGGTACATAGGTAGGTACTAGGCTATCTGCCTGAGGGCATTTATAAGCCTAGCCAGAGTGTGTCAGCTTTCACCACCCCATTGATTAATTAACTGAGCCTGTGTCAAGCAGAGCTAATGAAGTGATCCCAGGGGTGTATTTTCTGTTACCCATCCACTCGTCAAGGCTTCTCTTGAAGAGTGTTAGTGAGGGGTTCTGCCTAATGTAGTTAGGAATTTTGTTCCAAAGCATGGGGAGTCTCTGTGACAGTGATGGATCCCTCCAGCATGTTCTATTTATTGTTGTAGCGAGGTTTAGCTCACTAGAGTGTGTGGCACGCAATGACTTGGATTTCTTTAGGTGGAGCATGTCCATTTTCAATTGTGTTGTCCATTTTCATTCTTCCTCACCTGTGGGTCTCTCATCTGCTCCCCAGCTCCAGCTCTGCTGCATTTTCTGGATTTTGGATCCCAAATCTTAGGCTCCTCCCTGTTCCCCTAATGCACTACTTTGTCCCTATCTCTTCAGTTAGACTTTGCTGCCTACTGTCCATTGGTTTTAGACAGCAAGAAATTATAAAGGCTCAAACCTGAAAAATGAATATTATCCTCCTCCAAATATCCTAAGAAACAGGCTGGGGGTTGGCTCAAGAGGAAAGGTTGAGAAGAATGAAACTGGACAACACAGATGGAACGGTATTCTACGTACACAACTTCTTTGCCTGATGTTGTTCTTTTCATTCTACCTCATCTGTGGGTCAGAATCCCCAGCAATATAACTCTTGGGAGACCCTCAAAGAAGCATATGTGGGAGCAATGTGTAACCCTAAAAAACTGTCTCGAACTGGAAGGAGAGTGACTCAATGACTATAAACAGAATTATATACTTACCATAACTTGGTATTACAGATGGGTCTTGGGTCAGACCTCTGATTTGAGCCAGCAAATGAAGAGATCCAAAGCTCAAGCTCCTCCCCTTCCCACAATCCCCTGCTGATCTGCAACCCTCAAATAAAGTTTGCTGAACAATGAAAAAAGTAGCAGCACTGTCTGCCCAGGAGACTAAACTATCCCCAAAGAAAATAATCATTCCAGCTCTACCAGATCCCCAAAAGGAAGGGGGATGAAGGGCGGGAATGTGATGAATAATGACACTGGATAACACAGATTCCAAGTTATGGTAAGCACATAACTATCGGATGTTATCAGTGTCATTCATCATTGATGGGTCAGAATCCCCAGCTACTATGAACCATGGGTGGTCTCAAGGAAGGATATGCCGGAGCACAGAGGAACCAAAAGAAGCCCTGTCCCTAGACAAGTTCAACTTATAGCACCAAACAAAAAAGTGTGGGGATTACACCAAGTAGCAGCAGCACAAACCTCAAAGAAAGTTTAGCCAAGAAGGCTGAAGATGTAGCCACAGACCTAGCAGAGTGGGCTTTAACCGATTTGGATAGCTCCATATGCCTGCTATCATAAATGTAGGAAATACAGCTAGTAATCCATCTGTAAATAGTTACCTTAGAAACTGCCAGAACTTTCCTGTTCAGGGAAAAGGCCATGAAAAGCTGGTCTGATTTTTGAAATTCTTCAGTCCTCCAGAGGAAAACGTAGTTGCCTAAGAAGAAAAAAAATTCTAGCAGTATAATTAGTTTTAGCTTGTAGTACTGCTTGTATGCAATTTTTGCTTAGTTAAACATGTTCCCATAAAGACAAAGTGATTTTAAAAACATCACAACATAACATTCAGTATCTACAACCTAGAGCATGAACTAGCAATTTCTCTATGATATAAATATGTACTAGCTGCTTATGACTTACTGATTTGCTCTGACTAGTGGCCAGGGGCTCTCGAAAAGGCATGCATTCAGTGTGAGTATAGAGATGGTGTTCACAGGAAACATCAGAGCTCAGAAGGAGGGATAGATGTTGTGAAAACAAGTTTGGAGACACTATGCAGACATGGACAAATTACTGAAGCGGTCATTGGAGAAATGTACCATTTTCGAGTCATTGAAGTGTTTGTGCATGCATGGATAGATTACTGAATGGATCTTTTGAGAAATCTTTTATTTTGATGCTTGTGCATAGATACTTGGACAGACTACTGAATGGGTCATTACTTATGGAAATATATGTGTTTCATTTTAATGCTTGTGTGTGCATACTTTGACAGACACTGAAAGGGTCATTCCTTGGGGAAAATGTATTTCATTTCAGTGCTTGTGCATACATATTTGGACAGACTACTGAAGGGATCATTACTTGGGGATTTAATTGTATTTTGACATAATATGACTGCTTGTGTACACATAGCTCACTGAAGGGATTATTGGGGGAAATGTTTCATTTTGGTGCTTGCATGCACTTGGACTTACTACTGAAGGGGTTGTTAACTGAAGGGCATGAGTTACATTTTGGTGCTTCTGCGTACATTCTTGGACAGACTACTAAGTGGGTCATTACTTGGATGAGATATGCTTCATTTTGGTGCTTATGCATTCATATTTGAACAGACTACTGAAGGGGTCATTACTTGGGGCAAATATGTTTCATTTTGGTGCTTGTGCATATGTATTTGGACAGACTACTGAAGGGGTCATTACTTGGGGGAAGTTAATTTAATTTTGATATAATTCTAGTGCCTGTGCATACATAGGCTACTGAAGGGGTCATTGGGGGAAATGTTTCCTTTTGGTGCTTGTGCACACTTAGACTTACTACTGAAGTGGTCATTACTTGAAGGACATATGTTACATTTTGATGCTTCTTCATACAGACTTGGACAGACTACCAAAGGAGTCATAAATTGGATGAGATGTGTTTCATTTTGATGTTTATGCACACACATACTTGAACAGACTACTGAAGGGGGTCATTGCATTGGAAAAGTATGTTTCATGTTGGTCAATGTGAGTATATACTTCAACAGACTGCATGAAGGGGCAATTACTCAGGGGAAATATGTTTAATTTTGATATCATTTGAGTACCTGTGCATACACAGACAAGCTATTGAAGGGGTCATTAGGGGAAATGTTTAATGTTGGTACTTGTACAGACTTGGACATATTACTGAAGGGGTCACTTGGGTAATGTTTAATTTTGGTGCTTGTGCGTACTTGGACAGACTACTGAAGGAGTCGCTTGGGGAAAAGTTTCATTGTGTTGCTTGTGCATATATATATGGGCAGACTACCGAAGAGGTTATTTTGGGAAATCTTTTCATTTTGATGTCAGTGACATACTTGTGCAGACATGGACAAACTATTGAAGGGGTCATCAGGGAAATGTTTCATTTTGGAGTCAGTGAAGTACTTGTGCTGCAAAAACTACTGAAGGAGTCATAGAGGGAAATGTTTCATTTAGGCACTTGTGCCTAGTTAGACATACTACTGAAGTAATTGCTTGTTGAAATGTTTAATTTTGGTGTTTGTGTATATACACTTGGACAGACTCCTGAAGTGGTCACTTGGGGAAATGTTTCATTTTGAAGTCATTTGGGTGGTTGAGCATACATAGACAGACATACACATTATTGACAGGGTCACTTGGGGAAATGTTTCAGTTTGGTGCTTGTGTGTACATACTACTGAAGGGGTCACTTTTGGAAATGTTTCATTTAGTAGTCAGTCAAATACTTGTGTGTATTTGGACATACTACTTCAGGAGTTGCTTGAGGAAATGATTCATTTTGGAGTCAGTCAAGTGATTGTGCAGACATGGACAGACTACTGAAGGGATCTTTGGGGAAATATTTTATTTTGGTGTCATTGAAGTGCTTGTGCATACACAGACAAACTGCTGAAGTGATCCAGGACATTTAGAGAAAGAAAGCAAACAATAAAGCTACAGTATTTGATAGGCAAGAATGCAGCAATGCCAAACATGATTTAATGTATATTATCCTTGAGTTTAAAAAGTCCTTCCACTATGACTCCTGCAAGATTAAAACATTGATGATCATGATCATGGAAATTTAAGCGTTTTTGCAGGGAGGCAGTTTGCCCTGTCTTGCCAATGTGGAAGTGAGCTACCCACACCCTCCAAATTTGTATCATAGTCTCTTTTTGGTCATTAAAAAAGTAACACATGTCTCTGTCTCTCATGAAATCAGTGTCAGGGGCCATATCTCTCAGACCTTAGAACAAGAAATCTGGACAAAGCCTAAAATAATGGGGTCAAATGCCCAAAGATAGGTACATATTTTAAACATTGCTCTTATAAAGTTTAAACTTAGCTGCTAGAATATAAAGATTTGTATTAGTGTGCATTTTCTGAAGAAAAGGAAGTCCAAAACACAAACATGTATCATTATTTAATGAGTTCAGTCCTTATTGGTTTGCCAGAAAACCACAAATGTTTTGACATGAAAATCTGGACATTCTGCAAATATTTTGACAGTTGAGTTGAGAGGCATGTTTAGGGGCCAGGGCTAAATATTCAGCATGTATTGCTTAACACTCTGAAAGTCTGTTTGTTGCCTAGGTGAACTAAGGAGAAATATTAATCAGAAATACTTCTGCAATCAAAAATAAGGCCTTACTGTATTCTGTATTCTTAACAGTCCTCTTGAGGTCTCCGTTAGAGTACCTTGAAATAATCATGATGACTGCAAATTTCAGAAAAACAAATTGTGCTTCCAAAAGTATTGTACTGTATGTGTAAGCCAGATAATGGTGTATGACTTTGGAAATCTTCCTTTGGTGTTTAAGCAGCTGATGAGGATCATAAAATACAATAGGTATATGTAAAGCAGTATACAAATAGTAATTGGATTAGATATTTAGGATTATTTTTTTTATACAATTTGTGTTTATTATTAAAATTAAGCTAATTTTAGCTGAGATACTTCCTTTATTGATGACTAGCATGCAAATTGGATAGATACCTACAATGGTAACAAAAAGGTCATGTGTGTGTGTGTGTGTGTGTGTGTGTGTGTGTGTGTGCGTGTGCGTGTGCGTGTGCGTGTGTGTGTGTGTGTGTGTGTGTGTGTGTGTGCGCGCGCACTTGTGTATAAGTTCCTAGGTTAATACTAGCTTATTTGCCCTTGTGGGCCATTTTAAACCTACCCATATTTCCCATCCCAAAGGTTGGACTCATACCGTTTACCTTCGGTGTATGAGATAAACCCAGTATGACTCATACTGACAAAAGCAATTTAATGTAAGGGACTGTTTTTTTTTTCATTTTTCCTATTTTTGTTTTCTTCTGCTGCTTACTTGCTTACACTGTGCATTTATTGTTAT
Source organism: Protopterus annectens (assembly GCF_019279795.1). NCBI lineage: Eukaryota > Metazoa > Chordata > Ceratodontiformes > Protopteridae > Protopterus > Protopterus annectens. The sequence continues at coordinate 65,502,030 of NC_056726.1, read as the reverse complement.
TTGTTATGTTTAGGGGTCATTTTATAACTGAAATAAGGCACTCAGAAGTACAGGCTATATTGGCTAGAGCACACCCCTGTTGTTAAACAGTAAACAAAGTAAGCGTATTGTCTAGTATCCTATACCACTGGGGCATGCTGTTAGCAGACAGTAGACCACACATTGCTGTGTAGATGATCCAGTAATCACCGAACTAGCACTGGCTATTAAAGACTGTGTTACACGGGTCTGTCAATATGATGAAAACACCAGGTACAAATGGTGTTACACTGCACACTAAACCTTTTTGTGTGTGTAGTATACACTCATACATAAACTCTACTGAAGGTTCAGGATGCATATTTTTGCTGTTTTTCCCTTGCATCATGATTTTTCAGTCTATGCCACAGACACAGTTAATCTTTTTTTCTGTGTTGGACTTCATATTTACCAAGTTATTAATGGTATAGGTTGTTTTGGGCATTTGGACTGTACCTGGAAAGAAATATGGATTGTGCTGAATTCTGCTTTATTTTAATATCTATGCTGTTTCTTTAAATTGCTAAATCTGCTTGGTGATGCATCATAACAGTTAAATGATTAACTCTGAAAATGCGTTAAACTCTCAATAAAACTTTCTGTTTAGGCATGGTTTTTGATTTTCTTGGTTTCTTATGTTTTTTGTGAAAAGTTGTTGTCAAGGCATTTTTCCTACCCCTGTTCAGATTTGCTCTGTGTGTGTGTGGGAGGGGGGCACCAATGAGTTTCTAGCCTTGGGCAGTAAATGGGCTAGCAACTTCTCTGTTCCACAGTCACGACTGCTAGCTGAAGCACAGGAAACCTGTACTACAAACTAATATAATATATAGACACTCGTGTGACAAATGGTGAGCATGTTGTCCAGATGTTATCAAGAATGGAAGAAAATGTCATGAACATCATACATCACAGTTGTGCTCAAATTTGCTGTATCCTATAAACAAGGGGCAAACCATACCCAGTCTGTCTGTCTGTAGATATATCTTCACAGGCCATGTCTTGCAATGATGTATCTGTAATATACAATGGCATAAACAAATCAATGTGTGGTGGAGGCATAGACAGTGAATCATAAAATATATGAGGACACTTATGTGGCAAATGAACATGTTGTCCAGATGTCCCTGTGTATGGAAAAAAGCATCATGAAGAGATGCATAACATTTATGCTCAAATTTGCTGTACTCTGTAAGCAAGGTGGCCAACCATACCTGGTCTGTCTGTGTAGATGCATCTTCATGGTCCATGTCTTGTGATGATGTACCTGTGACGTACAATGGCATAACCAAATCAACATGGAAGGATAATCTAATGTAATGTCAGGTGGTAGAGTCACTGAAAGCTATGGATCAATATAATAGTATATGGAGGCATTTACATAACATAGATTGCAGCTAGGCAGATGTTGATGAACTTAAGCAATTGACAAAAACAAACATCACATAAATTGCTTGAAGCTTGAGGTATGGAATGCATTCTTAACATAATATGAAATAACCCATTCTGAATCCAAGTCCTATGTGTGACCACATTCCTTACACAATTATGCTGCTGAACAAAATAATACTGCAATACATTAATAATTTGCACATTATGTTAAAGACTGAGGTAGTATATATGCTGCAATTTTCTTTAAGTTCTGACTTACATGTACATCCTGGAACACTAGCTTCAATACCTCTACCAGATATATGATGGTCACAATTGGTGGTATGTGATGCCAGGAACACAGTGATCTTGTCTGGGAGAGTTAATGATTAACCTTCCTCCATGGCATTCCTACGCTTCTTATATCAGCGAACTTGGTTAGCAGCATAAAGGATTATGTCTAAACAACACTGATGATGGGGGCTTGGGATTTATTGTGACTACCTACAGAATTGATCATATTTATCAATTCAGACCAAATGATATTCCTCCACAAAGTATTTTCTATCCATCCAGTGAGGTTTGGCTATGCTGGCACACAGTCTTATTTATAATGTCATTCTAATATTGAAAAACAATTGTGACCCCTAGTCCAGCTAGAAATATTGTCACCCCTAGTCCAGCTAGACATCTGGAATATAGTGTTATATTGTCACCGCTAGTTCAACCCAGCCACTGGGGATGCACAAGCCAGTGCGTTTCTTTGTGCCGGTCCCAAGCCCGGATAAATGGGGAGCGTTGCATCAGGAAGGGCATCCGGCATAAAAATTCTGCCACATAACTTATGGCACGAAAATTTCATATTTCCATACCGGATCGGTCGAGGCCCGGGTTAACAACGACTGCCACCAGTAGTGTTAGCCAACAGGGTGCTGGCGGAAATTGGGCTACTGTTGGCTGAAGGAGAAGAGGAGGGCGAAGGCATGCCCGAAGGCAGGAAGAGAGGAGGAAGGTTAGGAGTATAGCAGTGAGGGTAGGAACTTTGAATGTTGGCAGTATGACTGGTATAGGAAGAGAGCTAGCTGATATGATGGAGAGAAGGAAGGTTGATATATTGTGCGTGCAAGAGACCAGATGGAAGGGAAGTAAGGCCAGGTGTTTAGGAAATGGCTTCAAATTGTTCTAGCATGGTGTGAATGGCAGGAGAAATGGGGTGGGGGTTATACTAAAGGAACAATATGCCAAGAGTGTTTTAGACGTGAAGAGAGTATCTGAAAGAGTGATGTTTATGAAGCTCGAAATTGATGGTGTAATGATGAATGTTGTTAGTGCATATGCTCCACAAGTTGGGTGTGCGATGGATGAGAAAGAGAAATTTTGGAGTGAGTTGGATGAAGTTGTGGTGAGTGTACCCAAGGGTGAGAGACTAGTGATTGGAGCAGACGTTAATGGGCATGTTGGTGAAGTGAACAGAGGGGATGAGGAAGTGATGGGTAGGTATGGTGTTAAGGAGAGGAATGCAGAAGGTCAGATGATTGTGGATTTTGCGAAAAGGATGGACATGGCTGTGGTGAATACGTATTTTAAGAAGAGGGAGGAGCATAGGGTGACATACAAGAGTGGAGGAAGATGCACACAGGTGGATTATATCCTATGTAAGAGGGCCAGTCTGAAGGAGATTGGAAACTGTAAAGTGGTGGCAGGGGAAAGTGTAGTTAAGCAGCATAGAATGGTGGTCTGTAGGATGACATTGGTGATCAAAAAGAGGAGGAGGAGTGTGAAAGCAGTGCCAAGGATTAACTGGTGGAAGTTACAAAAGGGTGATTGTGAAGTGGAGTTTAGGGAAGAGTTAAGACAGGCACTGGGAGGCAGTGGAGAGTTACTGAATAGCTGGGTAACTACAGCAGAACTAGTAAGGGAGACTGCTAGAAAGGTGTTTGGTGTGACATCTGGACAGAGGAAGGAGGACAAGGAGACCTAGTGGTGGAATGAGGAAGTACAGGAGAGTATACAGAGGAAGAGGCTGGTGAAGAAGAAGTGGGATTGTCAAAGAGATGAAGAAAGTAGACATGAGTATAAGGAGATGAGGTGCATGGCAAAGAGAGAGGTGGTGAAAGCTAAGGATAAGGCGTATGGAGAGTTGTATTTGAGATTGGACACTAAAGAGGGAGAAAAGGACCTGTACCAATTGGCTAGACAGAGGGACAGAGCTGGGAAAGATGTGCAGCAAGTAAGGGTGATAAAGGATAGTGAGGGAAAGGTACTCACAAGAGAGGAGAGTGTGTTGAGTAGATGGAAAGAGTATTTTGAGAGGCTGATGAATGAAGAGAATGAGAGAGAGAGAAGGTTGGATGATGTGGGGATAGTGAATCAGGAAGTGAAACAGATTAGCAAGGAGGAAGTAAGGACAGCTATGAAGAGGATGAAGAATGGAAAGGCTATTGGCCCAGATGACATCCCAATGGAAGCATGGAGGTGCTTAGGAGAAATGGCAGTGGAATTTTTAACTAGATTGTTTAATGAAATTTTGGAAAGTCAGAGGATGCCTGAGGAGTGGAGAAAAAGTGTTTTGGTATCTATATTTAAGAATAAGGGTGATGTGCAGAGCTGCAGTAACTACAGAGGGATAAAATTGATCAGTCACAGCTTGAAGTTTTGAGAGAGAGTAGTAGAAGCTAGGTTAACAAGGGAGGTGATGATTAGTGATCAGCAGTATGGTTTCATGCCAGGAAAGAGCACTACAGATGCGATGCTTGCTCTGAGAATGTTATTGGAGAAATACAGAGAAAATCAGAAGGAGTTGCATTGTGTCTTTGTAGACTTGGAGAAAGCATATGACAGGGTGCCTAGAGAAGAGTTGTGGTATTGTATGAAGAAGTCGGGAGTGGCAGAGAAGTATGTAAGAATGGTACAGGATATGTATGAGGGTAGTGTGACAGTGGTGAGGACTGCAGTGGGAGTGACAGATCCGTTTAAGGTGGAGGTGGGATTACATCAAGGATCAGCTCTGAGTCCTTTTTTATTTGCAGTGGTGATGGACAGGTTGACAGATAAGATCAGACAGGAGGCCCCGTGGACTATGATGTTTGCAGATGACATTGTGATCTGTAGTGAGAGTAGGAATCAGGTTGAGAAGACTCTGGAGAGGTGGAGATATGCTCTAGAGAGCAGAGGAATGAAGGTCAGCTGGGCTAAGACAGAATATATGTCTGTAAATGAGAGGGAGGGTAGAGGAATGGTGAGGATGCAGGGAGTAGAGTTTCTAAAGGTGGATGAGTTTAAGTACTTGGGATCAACAGTTCAGAGTAATGGTGAATGTGGAAGAGAGGTGAAGAAGAAAGTACAGGCAGGGTGGAATGGGTGGAGAAGAGTGTCAGAAGTGATTTGTGACAGACGGGTACCAGTAAGAGTGAAGGGGAAGGTCTACAAGACAGTAGTGAGACCAGCTATGTTATATGGGTTGGAGACAGTGGCATTGATAAAAAGGCAGGAGTCAGAGCTAGATCTGGCAGAGTTAAAGATGTTAAGATTTGCACTTGGTGTGACTTGAATGGATAGGATTAGGAATCAGTATATTAGAGGGTCAGCTCATGTTGGACAGTTTGGAGACAAAGCAAGAGAGATGAGATTGCGTTGGCTTGGACATGTGCTGAGGAGGGATGATGGGTATATTGGGAAAAAGATGCTAAGGATGGAGCTGCCAGGTAAGAGGAAAAGAGGAAGGCCTAAGATAAGGTTTATGGACATGGTGAGAGAGGACATGCAGGTGGTTGGTGTGACAGAGCAAGATGCAGAGGATAGGAAGAAATGGAAAGAGATGATCTGCTGTTGCGACCTCTAACGGAAAAGCCAAAAGATGATGATGATGATGATGACTGCCAGCACTAGTTCAGATTGACATCTGGAAGACCGTGTTATATGCACGTTTTATTTTATGGAGACTGATAATTGATGTAATGATATTATACACAATTGTCAAGTCACTTACTCTGCTCTTCTTACCGACACAAGTTATGCAAAATAATCAGTAATCATGTATATTGCTATTATGTATTTAAGAACATAATGGATATGAAAACATCTAAATAAGTATGACATGATCACATGTAACAATCTAATACATTATCTGCAGAGGTCATATGTAAGATTTGAATCCATTGCACAAAATGTGACAACAGCTAGAGGACAACTACACAACCCTTGCTCCATGCACTCATTACTTTACAAATCAACACAGTAAGAAGTGAACAGTAAAAGCCATCATTATGTTGTCAATATTTCAGACTAAATGTACTAACAACTGCTGCTATGTTACTTAGCATCAGAGTGTGTCTGGAAACTATGCATTAACCATACAACTTACAGAAACCATTAGAATTCTTTGTTCTTCACCATAAGTATAACACAGACTGTAGAGGTTAATCACAATGAACTATGGATACCTTTTCATTCCAGCTGTATCTGTAGTGCATACATTAGTAATCAGATAGTAGCTAAACTATTAACATATAACTCACAGCAATCCTTAGAATTCATTTTTCTACTTAAGCATACCAGACACAGAAAAGATGAACCAGAACTACATAGAGTATTAAATTGTATGCTGTTTTCATTCAGTTTTCACAGGGTCTGTTTGCTTTTAGCCAAATTGTCATATATGTGCTTATTGTTCAATCCTACAACCATCCAATATGTCACAGCCAGTCTGTATTTCTGACTGGTTTGACCAATAAAGGTCTGTCAGCATGTATAATTCAAATTATAAACATTAAATATAACATAAATATGTAATGGCAGTAGTGTTACCTTTGAAGTCAGCTATACTTTACAGTGAGTGCACCTATGTGTGCTTTTAAGTACCATTTGTACCATACATAATTTAAGAGCTTCATTAACACTCAATGTTTTAGAATACCATTTGCACATGACTTCTTAACTTCTAAAAATTCATTACATTAACCCATAGCTCGAAGTAACAGGAAGGTACTCTGCATAACTATTTAATAGGCATCAGTAAATAGAACTATCTGTGACACATACCCAGTGCCCTCCAATAGTCTGATAGCGTATTATATACTCCAGTTTTAAAATGTGATTTGGATGCATTTACTGGTCATACCATTGGTACCTGCCAACTGAGGGAGACCTCAGTTAACATTTATCTGAAAGTGTTTTTGAACAAAGTTCTAGCTTCAAAAGTGAAGATGTTGACTGTGATGAGGCTCTGACATGTCCAGGTGTCAGACTGGACAGAGGAGGACACTGCCTAGATGCTGGACATATGCAAAGGATAGGAGCCCACCTGAGGAACTTTGTAATGGTAGAGAAATTGAATTGTGAGGAATCACTGCTGATAGACTAGGATTTTCCAGACTGGCATGCAAGTCTGTAACTGATATGATGATCTGCATCAGATGAACACAGAGAATCTTCACTGAAGGGTTGCAGAGGTCCAATGCTGACCTTCTGATGCTTACAGGAAGTTTCATAATCTATACTGTAACACTTATAGGGTAACAGAAGAATTTCTTAGATGTATGTGTTTATGGGACCATTTAAATTTGATTTCAAGAGTGTCTGTACCTATAAGAGTAATGCTAATGTACATAACAGTATACACATACAGCTGTGAATGATATTCCGTAAATATTCTTATTACAAGCAGGATTGTACACATATCAATTAGCTCAACTGGTTAAGCAATGAGTCATCGTGATTGATATACTCCTTTATTTCGGTTCAAAGCCCATTACCAGTCATTTTGTATACATTTCTGTTTACATGGTTGATAATGAATATAACCAATTTTAGCCCTCTATTTTCTTGGCAAGTATGCAGTACATCTTTACTTCATGTAAAATGAATGCATTTCACTAAGACTTATAGCGCTTAGGCCTCGGATGACTATGCATTCCTTTGTTATCCCTAACAGTTTGACAAGCATCATACCTCATATTTCTGCACATGTGAATGAGTAATACAGCGAGATTTTATTAGTCTAAACATTATAAACCATTATAAAATAATTACATATTGGGATGTCTACTTAGCTCAAACTGTTCAGCTATAGGTCCATGTGAATGTTTTATGTCTATATCTGGTATCTATTCCTGGAATGGAGAATTTATATTTCACTTTGATAATTACGTATTTGACCAGAAATGTGAGGTAGTTGCTTGTTAAGATATGCGATCTAACTTCTTGTACATCTAATAATTATGTTGTGCATTTACATCTATAGTGCTTAGGCCTCTGATGACTACACATTTATCCATTATCCATTATATTCTGGAAACATTCCTAAGTAATTCTGTATGATGGAGTACTTTTTCTGTTATCTAGCTTAACCCATTAAGCAATATGGTTTGAATCATTGATGTTATTTTTATAGTTCAGTAATGTCTAATTAAGAACAGGGGTCTATATTACTTTATCAAAAAACCTAAACATTGAATACCTTTTTGTCGAATCCTATTTGTCAAACAATCATTTAAGCAAAACTTTTCCCAGGGCAAAACCTCTTGGCCAACCAAGCAATCATCACAAACATTACAAATTTTAAAACCCACCTAGGTGGGGGGCTGCACCTCTCCACACCATCCTAGCTAAATATACCAGCACTAAGATCACACTGCAATGGGGAAAAGGGCAAATTACTGATGATGGCCACTGCTTGTTTTCCCTGGGGAAAATTTTCACTTAAATGATCATTTGATGGATTAAGAGTTCGATGGATAGTGTTCGACAAAAAGGTATTCAATATTTAGGTTTTCAATAAATTGATATCAACTCTTAAAAGCAGATATGGCAAATACTAGCTTATTCAGTTATGCAGTACAGCATTTTTAAACAAAATGCATGCAGGAGGTGCATTAATACCGATGACTAGGAATATCTCCATTATCCGCAAAGTTTCTGGAACCATCCCAATTCTGTCACTATGGCTTTATGTGCATCTCATTGTCAATACATATATATCTTACCTGTACATCTCTATAGGCACAATATATTCAACTGCATTTTAACACTAACTGACCTACATAAGTGAAATGGGATGCATATTCCAACAGTGTTCTACTTGTTTTTTTGTCTATATATGTCTGTCAAGTGCATGCACAGGTGTTATTGCAATGTCTGAGACTCTGAACTTTGCATTGTTAAAGTTTTGGTTAGTGCTGTGACCAAGTCTGATGACATTCAGGCAGGACTGTATGGTGTTCTATTTCAAACACAAAGCATATGTTTAAAGTTGGCCTTCTATTTTAATGATCCAATCCATATTTTTGAATCTTCTCTGCATAGTCATACACTTCAGTTACTTAAGCTATGTAAATCCATGCATTCACAGGCAAGACGGATTGATTAGGCAAGTAGGTGCCATGGCTGGAATGCAAACTTTGATGAGAGTTGTGGGTTTTAATCTTTCTTCCTTCAGTTTGTATACATGTATGAATCATTGACTGTGGCTGTGACACAGCAATGATTAAATGTGCAAAATGTGAACTTATATGTCATGACAAGGCTATAGAACATGTGATGCTCAGTATTATTCACTGTTACTTTTTACATACTGAACAATAGACAATCAACTGACAGAATCCTTCCATGCTAGTAAGACTTATTTTTTTCCTTTTTGCAGGTGATGAGGATAGAGCCAGGAATCAGGTGCTGTATAACAAGCAGGTGCACAATTTGGAGGATTAGCAGAAGGAGAGAGGTATGTGTTATAACTGTAAACATTAATTTCCCCCAGAAACAATCATAACATTGTTAAACAGACACTTTTCATTGTAGAATCAGCCAGACTAATATTAATGCAAAGCTACCCATAATGCATCTGCAGGGTAACAGCATTAATCATTGCTTTCATGTGAATAACATTATAGATGCATTGCAAACTTTCAGTTTTGAGTTATAATAAGGGTATGTTTGAGAAAATATTTTCTTTTTAAACACAACCTAAATGACAAAGGAGTATAACTGTCATAGTACTTTTACCTGGAATGTTTCTCATATAAGCTATTGTGTTGTCATTTCTTTTAGAAAAGCAGATGATGGCAAACTTGTATGTCCAACAGTGTTTCTCACTGATTGTTATGTTGTGAATATCTTGCCTGTTCTATTGCTAAATGGGTGTCTTCTGTTTCAATATTCCTTGTGATGTTGACAGATGATTTATTGCATGCACTTCAGTTCAACATGTCGTGCCCTTTTGTAATAAACTATGAAGGATTATTTGACACAAACCGTTTTTGTGCACAAATCCAATAATGATATTATTTACTATATTGTTTGCTAATTCACTGATCAGCCTTAATTGATCAGATAATGAAGATGAGAATTAACTTCAGCAGCAGGTAGTGACAGTTATACATTTCTTAGTGAGGAACAATGTGTGGAATAAGCTGAATTGGTAGATATCACATGCTGGCCCTACCTTTATGATTGTTAAGTTTTTCAGAGGCATTGCACTGCATTCTAATTCTCTGGTGTTGTGATGCCAGCCATTAGCCATGTTGCATTGCTGATCTAATTTGCATATAGCTATTAATATATCCCCTTCTTGTTCTTACTATACATAGTTAAGAGATATCTGCTAATTGTGGGATATACAAATGACAACTTGTTAGTACATAAACCTCAGTTTCACTTATGTTTAACTCTTCTTAAGTCAATTCCTTCAGGAGCACATGCAAATAATGGACCATGGCAGTTATGGTTTTATGACAGACTATTTGCATGACTATGTTGGTATATGTTAAGGCTTTTATATCATAGGCCTCCTTCACAATGTTATGCTGTCAGTATTACTGTCAGATTACAGTATAGTAATTGGTTTGTCTGTAACCATATGTCATTGTTATATGCCATACTATTATGCTATGCGTATCTTGATATGACATAATAAATATGCATTCTTCTTTTGTACTTGTTTGTTTTTCAGACATACTGATGGCCGTTTCATACTTGAACAAGTAATAACAGCATCTTCTCATATAGACTATGTATTGAATGACATGTAATGTAGTGGAGTAAAGTAAGGGCACTGTGTCCCATGCATGGCCTTCTGTTGATATCATCCATACACACTGATAATAAGACCATGGAATGTTGCATGATCTTGACTGTACACTTGCTAACCTTGGTTATTTATATTACACAAAGTATAAGAAAACATTGGGTCTATATTGCATAATCGAAAGATAAAAAGAGCGAATGCTCTTTTATCGAACACTGAAAGGCGAAACCACTAAATATCAAAGACATGGAACAGCGATTTTTTCCCAGGGAAAAAAAAAATCACTGGGCCATTTTCGGGACTTTGCCATTTGCTCCACTGTGGTGCGATCTTGGAGTTGCTATATTTAAGTAGGCGGGGTGTGGGGGGCACAGCCCCCCACTTTATTTTATGTTTGGATTTTTTTTTTTGTGGTGCAGTGATTTTTTTTCCCTGGGAAAAAAAATCGCTGTTCCTTGTCTTTCATATTTAGCGCTTTTGCCTTTCAGTGTTCGATAAAAGATCGTTCGCTCTTTTAATATTTCAACCAAGTAATACAGATGTGTACATTGTCTAATAAGTATATTTAAATTATACCTGTATTGTACTGTGATATACATTCAGCAAATATGTCACAGTTAGTCATATTTTTTGTCATGTTAATGGCATAACAAATGTTTTTCACAATATTCAGATGGCCTTCACATATCGTTTTATGAAAGAGATGCATTGCACATGAGTGCATGATTGACAACATTTTTTTATTTTATTATGTATTGAAATGCCTTTCATCAAATATGTTGTTACATTTACATATGGGCATACATTACTGCAATGTGCATAATGAACCATTTCCACTTATCAATCATATCAATTTGTTTTATGTTGTGTAGCCCTAAGTAAAGGTGAATACAGATTCTATATATATATTCCTTCAGTTTTAACCTTCACAGAGGATGGGTCCAATGGCTGCTCACCAATAGGACGGCAAAGGAGATGACATGCCAGACCCCTGCTAGGCAATTCAGAGTCAGAGGACAAGGAGGATGATGGGATGACAATGACGTCAGACCTGGACCTGCATGTGCCATCATTTCTGCTGTTTACTGTTAGAAATGTCGACCACTGTGACAGAGCGAAGATTTACAGGACCAGATATGGGAGGTGATCATGGATGTCTTTCAGGTGAGATGAGGAACCTGAAGGGAAATTTCTTTCAGGACATGGTGTGGGCTACCTGTGACTCCTTCCTGGAGAATTCATGTCAAACCATTAGTGATGTTCGTCCCCAACAAGTTGGACCCTCATGACCATATTTATTTTCTGTAGGATCCACTTATGTAATACTACCACCATGGTACTTGCACTTTCATAAAATGTAATGTATAGGCACAGTTGTGCGGACATGATATATTGTTGTCATGTATAGCTGATATCCATCCAACGATACACCACAGATATCATGTCATAGGTAGCATTAGGTTACGCATGATGATAGATACACATTAACACGGTACATATTTGCTAAATTATATGCTATACATTTTACCATAAGGCTAGGGGTGCCATACCTTAATTGTGTATGTGTAAGTGTGTACTCCTATGTGTGTAGTGCAGCATAGTATCATGTCCAATACATTGTGGCCCTGTATGTGACAAATCTGACTGTTGCAGCTGTCATGATGCAAGTGAGACAAAATTGTTCTGCTACATGGGTAGGGTGATAGAACCTCAACAAATATATTGTACACATATTTCTCACATAACATAGTGGGATGGGCCCATTTTCTTTATTTTGTTATCCATGTGTATGGCTTGCACCCATTTCACTGTTTATTGTTTCTGTCTTATGACTGTTCATCAACATGACCTGTTTTTGCCCTTGTGATTTGTGTAACATTGTGCTAACATGAGGTCACACTGGCACAATAGTTTTGCGTGTGTCATGTAGTGGCACATATTGTGCCATGTTGCATTATATTCATGCAAATGCTATTCATGGGCATTTATCCTTCACATAATGCATAGACAGTCATTTTTCCATTACTATATGTACAATTGATGTTATATTTTGTATAATTACTACATGCATTGTTTCTCATTCTAAATTATATTACAAAATGCATGATTATATTGGCATAGATGCCACATTTAGACATCCAGCATATATATATAATGACTTATGTACATGTACATCTCTCTGTCTGAACACATTATGATTGAGACACAAATGCCCTTTTACATTGGAACTGTGTACATTCAGTTCTTCCACTTTCATGTACATGACTGTCCCTTGCTCAGCCCATTATTATGGACTGTAGTATATACCAGTGGTATAGTTGTTGTTAGGGGTTTCTGTGGAGCCACACCCTCTAGTCCCTTGCTCAGTCATATACATGAACATTGCTCTATATACATCATTAAGTGTGTTTGCTGCACCTGTTCAATTTTGTTGTCATGACAATATATATAGATATATGTATTGGATAATGAATACTATGCTGTATACCTATGCATTTTAATTTTACTTGTTGCACATTACTGTGATTGTGTAATATTTTACAGACATGTTTACAGCCATCAGATATGCTGTATATCCATGTGATGTACACTAACCATTCACTTCAATGCAGCTTGGCTAGACTTTCTCACCACTCTAAGTGGTGAATATTTGCATGAGCATTGTGCCCCTTTATATATAGCTGTCCAACTTTACTGTCTGCCTATTTATTTTGCTTGGGTTTCCTTACTGATGTGGACCACTGTTGGCCACCTCCCTTCCCCTTTTTACCTTGGTCATATATGTTGCACCTATACATAGTATACATTTGACAACCTCTACAGTAAACAAAAACCAAAAAGGCACTTACGAGGAGCTCCAGTCAGGAAGCAAGCAAATAAACTTTATTCAATATCTAAAGACCGTATCAGGTAAATACACACAAAAACGGAAAAAAAAATCTGATGAAGTCTCAATAGTAGGACAAAAACACCATGAGCAAGTTAAGCGTTAATGTGAACTATATATATATATTTTTTGGTTTTGTGTGTATTTACTTGATACGGTCTTTAGATTTTGAATAAAGTTTGTTTGCTTCTCAGCTGGGGCTCCTTGTAAGTGCCTTTTTGGTTTTTGGTTTTGGTATATTTTGTTGGGCACTGGGATTCCTCTGACTTTAGATCCTCTACAGTATCATTATTGCCATATAGTTTCACTGTTAAATTAACACATTATGTAGCAATTTCACCATTATACACATGCAAGGCATATGCAGACAAGGTCTATTTTCCTGTTGCACTTGTGTTTTGAGTACTATACAGGACTTTTTTTTTTACTTCATTTCTAGGCACACACTGGCATTCTTTATATTTTAATTACCAATTATTATTCCATGTCATTGTTGTGTGTATGTTTACTGGCTTTGCTTTCAGATAGTATAATGTTCATCCAATGTAGGTCACACATGTACAGCACATCTGTATTGCCACTAGCATGGCATATGTCTTTCACATATGCAGATCATTTCATGTATGTTCAGGTTGTATATACATACTTGTCTATTATACAGCCACATATTTAGTTTGCTACAATACTGCTCTTTGGCAGTATGATTGTTTGTTTGCCATCCACAAACAGGGTTAGAGGTTATAGTCTAGCCTTCACTTGTCTTCTCTTGCATTTCCCTGGTTGCATTTGCTCGTCCATGCTGTAACGTGATTTACACTTGCACTGCTGACAGACTTTATTGGATTCATTGTCCACTTTGTACTGCAATCACTACATCCCACAACCATTGGCAGTCGTACAGTTTCAGGTATGACTGTCACATAGTTCAGAGTATCTCAGCATTACATAATGCATAGGTACTTCTGTATTTGTGTATTGCACCATGGATGGTACGGATCTCTGCTCTGTTCATCAGTTTTCCTTCACCCATGTCATACAGTGTGCTGTCTCCATAATGTACCACACCTTAATGTTTTTTTCCAACCTTTGTTTGTCATGTATTATGATAGTTTTTATGCTTTTTCCTTCTACTTTCCTTGTCTTTCCCTGTTTTTTTTCCATTTCCTCCATTCTCCAAAAAAGGGGAGGGACCTTTTCTAATAAAAAAAGATACCCATAGCTCTCTGAATATCCCTCAGACTTTCCTTTTTTGGCATACCACTTGTGTATCCCTCTTCTTCACCTTTACCCATCATCAACTTTTCTATTTCCCTATTTCCTTGGGTGTGTATGCTACTTTTGCTCCCCACATGGGTTCTAAACTGACAGTGAAGTACTGTTAGCTGTGGGGAAGTGGCTATGATTGTCCTTTGCCTTATTTATTTTTTATTCTGTATATTGTAATATATATATATATATATATATATATATATATATATATATATATATATATATATATATATATATATATATATAAAATATATTTCTGTAGAAGCATTAAGATGGAATCTGTAATTCTTTGCAAATATTATTCACTTGAATGTTGTTGCATGAAATCTGTAGGTGTTTGTAAATAGTTTTTAGCTAGTGCATGGATTGCTGCTGATTTGTCTTTCTTTACTAATTTCATGTTATTTGCATTGGGGTTTTATAATTTAAATTTATGGCCGTTGATAATGCATAGTCCAGTTTATGAAACATTTGTCTGGATATATACAAATTTATCATGAATGCTTGAGAGTGGGCCAACCTTGCTGGCTATATCTCTTTTGCACAAAGTTATTCTGTGTACAGTAAGGAATATTAGCATATTACTTGTTTCTCCACAACTATTGCATGGAATGCATGGAACTCAGCAAAATGTGCCAGATTTCACAAACTTTATGGAATCTGGTCCAATGTGTACATTTTATGTACACTTTCTGAATTCAGTAACAGTCCTCTCATAATGCTTGTGCTATCTATTCACTCAGAAAGATTACACTAGTGTATACATTGTGGTAATCTTTATGAATCCGGCCAAGTATATTAACAGTTTCTTAAATTCATTTATATATTTTAAGTCTGATTTACATTAGCAGAAATGATGTAATAAATTAAAGTAGAAGGTAGTGCTAGAGAGAGAGATAGGTAGAAACAGGCAGTAATACTGTGAGGGACTGACAAAAAAAGAAAAGTGTTATAGGAGTGGCAAGTATAATAGTGGTGAGTGATGTAAAAGTGTAGATTAGAAAGGATAGGAGAAGTGGGTATGTGTGGAGGTAGAAAGTAAATGTTTAAAGAGGATGGGAAGTCAGAGATCATAGAAGTATCAACCTGGTGCTGAGCAACGGCAGGACCATGATTTACTGAGATGTTGTTTGAAGCTGTTTTTGAAGTCTGCTAGCTTATCCAATAGTTTGATTTTTTCAGGGATAGCGTTCATGGTTTGAAGATATGGCAAGGATAGAGCGAGCCACCTGCTAGTTATATGACTTGGATGTTATTACTAGAACTTTGTTGGCAGAACAGAGGTCCCTACTGGGGAAGTAGGGGAGTAAAATATTTTTCAGGGCTGGGCATTTGTCTAAGACGACTTGGATACTGAGTCACATCCTAAACACTGTCTTCTCTAGCTTTCTGTCTAATCTCTATCTGTCAATGATTTCCTAGTCAGACAGCTGGCTTTACTGTTATCTGAAGAAAAAACAGTCTTGTTCTTGAGTAAACCTCCTTTACTATATACTGTCTCTTTCTCAATTTCCAGGAGCTCTCCAAAGCTTATAATCCTAGTCTGCATTCAGGAGTGTTTTGCTTGCATCCAGTGCAAGCTTGGAAAGTTAAGTACTGTGGCTGCAAAATTGCACTTAAGCTATTTTCAGTGATCACTTTAGTTTTCAGCTTTTATATGTGCATTTCATTTAATTTTTTGTTAAAAATGCACTTCCTCTCACTGTTACTGTCTTGAAATTACCTTCAGCAAGGGATTTCTAGCTTTCTGTTTAAGTGGTTTGTGTTAGCATTGCACTTGTGGGTCTCCTCTACTTTGTTTTTATATCAAGAGGACTGGGTTTATTCATCTTGTGGTAGGAGGTGCTTGCCAGATCTGTGAGGTGGGAAAGCCATAAAAGGACTCATAGTGTAGTAATTTAATTGGCCAGAGGGCTCATTATTTAGTTTTCTGTTTTTTCTGTGCTGCTATAAATGTTGCATGTTTGCATGTGTTAGCAGTGCCCTGTACAGTAGCAAACACATAGAAAGCAAATGTCTCTACAGAATGATCCATACAACTGTAACCTTTATAGTGCAAATACATTGTGTGCTAACAAACTTAGAGCAGATAGCTGGACCTCGAGTGGCAATACTTCCAGATTTAGTAGAATTCATTATTGCAAAACAAAATAAACCAATAAAGCCAGAAAAAACAAGAGTTCAATGTGCAGGCAAACACAGGAACGAACAGAAATCCACTCAAAAATAAAGACTGTTTTATTAAGCGCTTTTCGTCCCACTCTATGGTCGAACTTCTTCAGATAAAATGGGTCTATATTAAATCACCGAATGCTTAGAAAAGCGAATGATGATTTATCGACCCCATGTAAGTGAAAGCTTACAAACTCAAATGCTAAGAACATCGAAAATCGCTGTTCCAAAAAAAAAAAAAACATTTAAAATATAACATAAAGTGGTGGGCTGTGCCCCCCACACCTCCCCTACTTAAATATACCAAATCTGAGATTGCACTACAGTGATGAAAACGGCAAAGTAACAGACGCAGCCAAGCAATTTCTTTCCCAAGGAAAGAATTTGCTTAGATGCTGCTTCATCATTTTGTCTTTTTGTCTTTTCAAGCTCGACCAAGACGCTTTCGAAAGAATGCATCTTCGGCCATCTAATAGGAACCCAGATAAAATAATACACTTTAATATAACATTTAAATTGTATTGTTATAGGTCATATGCTCATAATGGTCCAATTACCAATTACTGGTGTTATTTGATCTATTGCCTTGAAGTTAAACTTATGGCCTGTGTGTCCAATAGTGTGCCTTGCCAGTGCATTTTCTTGCTTTGCCCTATTTATACTGTAGAGGTGTTCATAAACTCACTCTGAGTTTAGGGTCAGTTTTTCTGATATAGAGAAAAGACTTGATTGCCAATCGAAAATGGTTGTGTACGTAGCCCAGCGCCAACAGTGCCCAGTATTTTATATTGGAAAAACTGACCGTAAACTCAAAGATCAAATAACATCAAATAATAGAGAAGGATCAGACACACTTATGCTTGAGAGATGAACTTTTATGGCAACTACAGACAAATGCTTGCCATTTTCAGGGATGAATGAGACTTGCTCAGTTCTATGTATTTTAAAATTAAAAAGTTTAACAAGATAATCAAACAAGTGATTTTATGTAAAATGTATTTTTAGTGTGACAATACAGTATGTTATTTATATATATATATATATATATATATATATATATATATTGTTTTAATGGGCAAGTGTAGAGCATATAATCTATAACAAATACAAATTAAATGTGATATTAAAGTGTATTATTTTATTTGAAGACGTTCCACCATAGAGTTGGATGAAAAGCGCTTAATAAAACAGTCTTTATTTTTGAGTGGAGTTCTGTTGGTTCCTGTGTTTATCTTCATATTGAGCTTTAGAATTCAGTACTGTGTAAACATTAAAGTTAGTAGAATTTAGTACTGTTTAGCTTAATCTGCCCCAGTAAAGCACCCTTAATGATCTTCTAATCACAATGCACCATACCCTTGTAGTTGACAAATCAAAGGATTGCACAGTATGAACATGCACTTTTCTAACTTCTCTGTAGTCATCTTGGTGGATATGGGTATCTTGAGACAATGTAGCAATTGTTTCATGTTTACTGACAACCACTTAATCCTTAAAGAATCAGACACAGTATGTGAGAGATGTACTTACACAATGACACTGGAGGCTAAACTCTTGCATACAAGTCCACATCAGGTTGTCAAAAACCGCAGACACAACACCCACCTCACATAGTACAGAACGCACACACACACACACACACACACACACACACACACACACACACACACACACACACACACACACACACACACACACAGACTAACATACGCTAAGGCACTTAAAAGCAATTGTCATAAAACACAAAGATCACCCAGACCATCCACTGTCAAAGCTATGCCTCAGCAAGCTCAAAGGCACTTAGAAAAAACAACACTCAGCACCACACATACTGTCACTTTGAGTGGAGACCCAAACACTAAGGCCCTAAGCCAAGCACACACACTTACAGGCACTCTCATCATAGGGGCTCCATTGTCGGATATACTGATGCCCCTCTAACAAGGCTGAACAAGGAGAAGATAACAGTTAGTTGCGTATCTGGAGACAGGATCTGCCAAATCACACATGCACTTAAGTCATTATGCCACAGGTAGCATTATGATTCCATCATAGTCCATGTAGGTGCAAATGACCTGAGGTGTACCTCTCTGGACAATATGAAGAGAGACAGTCCCCGGGATACAATAAACTGAAAACTCCTTACAGGAACAGTGTAGCCATTCTTGTTTGGAAAATAGCTTCAGATCAATCCAATAAACTACTGTTCTGACATGCACGAGCCTGCCTAATCTATTCCTACATGAACACCACTGCATAATGCTAATTACCTCATTTAATGGTGAAAAACATGCAAATGAGGTGAATTAGTGATTCAGCAAGCAGGCAGGCATCCGTGCAAGAATAATGTTAGTTACAGAACTGCATTTGGCTACTAGCTGAATACATTTCTGCAAAAATTAAAATGGAGGCATGACAGCTCAAATAAAAGCCAGTATTATACTCTTTATGCATGCTAATGGCAAAATATATGGCCATTGACATGGAAAATTGTTTCATTTTTCTAAAAATATACATTTTTTTGGGTGATTTCGGCCATTTAAGCGCAAACGGAATCTTGACGAAAATAAAAAAAAACATGAAAACACAATTTTAAGAGAAATCTGCATTTTTCCATTATAGTCTCTGGCATGCAGAATCAAAACAATACCAGGGAACAGTAGTTGCTAAGGGGAAAGGCTCTGGTTTAGTGCAGTAACTAGGGACTAAGGCAGTGGGTATGTAAATGAGGGGAAATTTACTAAATCACAAAAATATTCTAAGTGCCAAACTGCACCTAACCGTGTAGGTGCTATAACAGTGTAAGCAGGAGGAACAGCAGACATGAAAAGTGGGTGTGTCATGCATGGTGTAAGCACATTGGAGTTCCATGGCCCCCAGATAAGTTTAGCTAAGCACAGCTAAGCAAGGGTGTGTGTGTCTGAGGCTGTATTGACTTATTCCATGAAATGACGAGCATGTTCACGTCTAGGGAGGGCCATTTTTCAGTATTTACATTAGCTAAATGGGTTTGCACAGAGTGCACTGGGTCTGAAAAAAAAACCTGGGAATAGCAGGACTATTTACAATTGTGCACTGGGTTTGAGCGACGTGCCTCGGGACTTAAAAGTGGAAGAAATGTGAATGGAAAAAAGGTAGAAAAAAGGGAAATAGCAGAATAAAAGCAATCAAGTACAAATTACATAGCTAGCAGGTGGAATGCATCATAGTCAGCCAACCATACAGGCAGCATCTGCAGCACAACAGTATAAACTATGGAAACACCTTACAGTATGTTTTTTCCCACAAACTCTGCACCATTGGTGTACACATGCAGGGGAATTTTAACCAGAAAAATGTTAGGGGCTGCCATTATTTTAATCCATTAGTAGGTGCTAGAGGCTGAGGGTGATGAGGAGGATAATGCTGACAACCACCACAGACTGAGGAGGAGGAGAAGAGGGTTCAGACCCAGGGTAACTTACCAGGGGCTACATGATCTAAAGATAGTACAGCACTACAGGGTGGACAGAGACATACTGCAGCAAATCATCGAGCTGTGCCAGCCTCAACTCAGACGCAGAGCCAATAGAGGGGAGCCCATCCCAGTGGATACCAAGGTATATGTAGCCTTAAGAATACTAGCTACAGGTACTTTCCAAAGACCTACTGGGGACATCATGGGGGTCTCACAGGCATCTTCATTCAGGGTATTCCACCAGTTCTTGGATGCCATGCTACCACATGCTGGTGATCACATTTACTTCCCCAAAACCACTGAGGAGAGGGCCAGCAATATGAGTCTCTTCCACCATGTAGCAGAATACCTGGAGGTACTGGGTGCAATAGACTGCATGTATATCCATATTAAAGCACCACTCAGTGAACAGGATAAGGTCTACATAAACATCAAGGGCTTCTCCTCCATCAACTGCCAGGTTGTGTGCAATGCCCAGGGCATTATCATGAATGTGTGTCCTGGCAACCCTGGAAGCTATCACAATTCCCACATCTGGAATTTGTCACAGCTATACCAGGCATTTGCTAGTAGGGGCATCCCGTATGCCCATCTGGTGGGGGGTGCTGGCTATGCACTGGAGACATGGATGATGACAACCATCAGAAATGCACACTCACCCACACAAGAATGCCATAATGAGGCACATGCACAAACCAGGATCATTATAGAGCATGTGTTTGGGATGCTCAAGTCACAGTTCTGCTGCCTTGACATATCTGGTGGAGCCTTGCAGTATTCTCCAGCCACATGTGCACACATGTTCATAGTATGTGCCATGCTACACAATATGATCCTGCGGAAACAGCTGCAGCAGGAACAGCACAGGGAAGGGCCACACAGCCACCACCATTGCCAACATCCCCACAGGCACAGAGGGACTCAGAGGAGGAGGACCCTGAGCCTGTTCCTGTAGGCAGATGGAGGCATTCCCTTGATGCTCACGCCTTGGCAAAGAGGCATTGCATAGCGCACACACTGACACTGTAGGGACTCCAGGGACTTACACCTCTCTCTGACTTGCACACACAGTAAAATGGATGACACACACATCACATTACCTGTAACTTGCCATGTATAGATAGTGTACTGTGTGCGTCCAACATAGGAGGCCCTCAAGCACCATCCTCATGACTGCTGCAGGCACAAGGTAAGGCAGTCTTCTTAACAATAAATGAATGGATTAGTAAGTTTTGGTAGCATATCTATGGTAATGTTGCATGCATGCAAGGGAATGGTGTGGCCTACTGGGATAGCAGCAGACAACTGACAGCTATGTGGGACACCAGGAAATGTTTGCCCAATACTGGCCTCCCCACACTATGCAGTAGTACCCAAGGTGGCAAATACCACTGCAGTATATGTGTGGGACCAACTACCTGGAGGGTCATAGGTCACAAGTATGTATGTTAGTGTGGGTGTGCCATACCAACCCCTTGCACCCACACAGCAAGTCAGCTGTAGAAAAACAGAGAAAATGTCTGGCAAAGGCCCACAAATGGTGGCAATGTTGAATTACCCCCCTACAGACTCACACAGTGATAGCACAGCAGGTCTAGCAGTTGCAGTAAGGCTATGAACGTTAAGAAGTCTGAAACTCAAATGTATGCCATTACAGTCTGACCTGTGTTCTTTAGTGATATGCCTCGAGTCCCCAAGACAGGGCACAATAGAATGGTAAATGGAACCAAAATGTAAAGCAAATATCATCACAGCCTGTGCAAATGTGTACAGTTGATAGGTGTGCCCTCTCATATACCCACAGAAATGCAGTAACATGTATGTTTGCAGGGAAATAGCAGAATAGCATACATTGGCAGGGCTGTCCCAATACACATGAAATCATGTTGCATGTCCACTATATGCAGGGATCAATGAGATATGTGTCTGTGTGGTTAATACTGTCAGCATTTGGCCAGCGCATGCTCCTGGCGGTCATCATGTAGTATCCTATGTACAGTGCTGTCTTTGACAGGGCCATTCTGCAGATAACTGCAGTGCCAACTATTATGCATGTCAGTGACACCTACTGCTCTGCCACTGACATACTTGGAAGTCACAGTGTTATGTGGAATATGCTATACATATAATGGACTTCTTGAAGGCTGTGTAGCTGAGGTGCTAAAGCTTTTGTGAATTTAGTACTTTTTGGTACTGTTGCCAGTGGCTATTTTCAATAATTATTTTGTTTAGGGTTGCTTTTACATATAATGGACATGCCTGCACAGTATAATGCACTCTGTATGCACACCCATAATTCCCAACCTCTGATAGCAAGATGTCTGAACAAGGGCAGAAATAAAAGTGGAACAACGAAACAATGATAGGCATGTGTTACAAATATCACCCTTACATATTGAAGAAGTTGGTGGGGTGAGGGGTTTGCAGTAGCGGGAATTTTCTGAAGGTTATGTAGTCTGAAACAGTAATATCTATCATTATTTTGTAACATCACTCTTCAATTATATGTAACTAACTTGCCATAAAAACACAAGTTTCCTTAGACTGGATGAAATCTCTAGCAAAACACCTGAACAATCTGGCAAAAAATGTACAGGTGAGAGGTGTAGCCCTACAAGGATATGGCATCTCAGGTTAGAAAGATACCACAAAAGCAGGAAATCCACAGCAGGTATATCACCAAGTTGCTAAACTGTTTACAGAGTGTGTCATCACTCAACTGGCTGTAGCCACACCTCACAACTGGCCTTGTTGGACAAGAATGCACACAGCTGCCCTCATAATCTTGGTCTATGCATTATACAGCTAGTATTCCTCTGGTAAAGCACTGTGATGTTCTGAGGATGTCTGGCACTAGGCAATGACACAATACATTGCAGTGTCAGACTGCAGATATGTCAGAAAAATATCTGCTAAACAAACCCATTACCTCAAGCAAAGTCCTGTGTACTCCTGAGAGGTATCGCTGTAGCACATAAAACCCCGGTCTGGAGTACACTTACCTCTGGAATGGAGTCTAATTATAGAAGGTCACACAGGGCATGCTCCTACACTTAGAGAATCAAAGGACATGTTGGAACCCACATCGGACTACATGAATGTATTGTGTATATATGTCTGTGCATACAGACAGCTATGTACACCTAAACTGCCTCTACACACACACATCAGACAGGATTACCCTCAGCTAGCTGTAGATGGCCCATATGTGATATGTCTGCATTTGTTGCGTGTGATACACAGACATACATATGGGCAACAGATAACATATGTCATGCATACACATACATAGATGTGGGGAAGTGAGAGACAGACAGTGATTGAGAGAGACACAGGTGGACACAGACAGAGTGAGTCACATACATGGATACCCTGAATGGCATACAGTGATGTCCTGCTGTGGACAGTGACATACCAGTTGTAAACAGTTCCATGCCAGCATAAAAGGTGAGCCACATTTTGCAATAGTACTGAGGTTAGGTTTATAATATCACATCACCTGCATGTGTGTTTGTGTGTGTGTGTGTGTGTGTGTGTGTGTGTGTGTGTGTGTGTGTGTGTGTGTGTGTGTGTGTGTGTGTGTGTGTGTGTGTGTGTGTGTGTGTGTGTGTGTGTTTCCAGAGGTCTACGTATTAGGAGACTGTTCCCACTCAGTACACTTCACATTGCCCTACTTCACAGGATCTGCTGCTGTCATTCACCTTAGAAGTACCATTGGACACCTATCACCTCTATAAGCACTGCAGCTTGTGCAATATCTGTGCAACATTATAGTACAAATAACTAGATAGGTAGGAGTTCTAATCTCAATATGGCAAGTGTGTGTGTGTGTGTGTGTGTGTGTGTGTGTGTGTGTGTGTGTGTGTGTGTGTGTGTGTGTGTGTGTGTGTGTGTGTGTGTGTGTGTGTGTGTGTGTGTGTGTGTGTGTGTGTGTGAGACAGTTGTGTGTGCGAGAGTGAGGGAGTGTGTGTTTGTTTGTAGGTGAAACAGTTTTAGGCCATTCCCAACCACAACACTTCCCAATGCCCCACTTTATCAGTACTGCTGATGTCATTGCCCTTATCAGCACCTTTGGCCAGTTGTCTGCAAAGTAAGCTCTGTAGCATGTGCGATATCTGCATAATAATGTAGTACAAATGACTAGATATGCAGGGGTTCTAATCTCAAATCCAGCAAATGTGTGTGTGTGTGTGTGTGTGTGTGTGTGTGTGTGTGTGTGTGTGTGTGTGTGTGTGTGTGTGTGTGTGTGTGTGCGCGCGAGACAGTTGTGTGTGCGAGAGTGAGGGAGTGTGTGTTTGTTTGTAGGTGAAACAGTTTTAGGCCATTCCCAACCACAACACTTCCCAATGCCCCACTTTATCAGTAATGCTGATGTCATTGCCCTTATCAGCACCTTTGGCCAGTTGTCAGCACATTAAGCTGTGTAGCACATGCGATAACTGCATAATAATGTACTACAAATGACTAGATAGGCAGGGGTTCTACTCTCAAATCCAGCAAATGTGTGCATGTGTGTGTGTGTGTGTGTGTGTGTGTGTGTGTGTGTGTGTGTGTGTGTGTGTGTGTGTGTTTGTGTGTGTGTATGTGTGTGTAAGTATGTATGCTTGTAGGAAGAAGCATTTTCATAAGTTTCCCACCCAGTGCCCTACTTTATCAGTCCTGCTGATGTCATTCACCTTATCAGCACTTCTAGCCAGTTGTCAGCCCAGTAAGCTCTGTAGCACATGCAATAAATGCATAATACTATAGTACAAACAACTAGATAGACAGGGGTTCTACTCTCAGAGTCAGCAAATGAGTATGTAAGTGGGTATGTTTGTAGGAAGAAGTATTTTGATAAGTTTTGCACTCAGTGCCCTACTTTATCAGTCCTGTTAATGTCATACCCCTTATCAGCATCTTTGACCAGTTGCCAGCACAGTAAGCTCTGTAGCACATGCAATAACTATGTAACACTATAGTACAAACAACTAGATAGGCAGGGGTTCTAATCCCAATATGGGCAAGTAACTGTGTGTCTGTGTTTGGGTGAGAATCATATTGTGTGTGGGTTATACCATTTTCAGTTGTGTACCTCCCTGTACACTTCCCATCATACTAATTTACAAGGCCTGCTGATGTCATTCACCTTAGAAGTACCTTGTGAGAAGGTGAAATTACATACGTTCTGTGGCGCATCTGATAGCTGTGTAACAATATAGTAGTAATAACTAGATAGGTAGGGGTTTTGATCTCAATACTGGCAACTGTGTGTGTGTTTGGGTTGAGAATCATATCCTGTGTGGGTTATACCATTTTGAGTTGTGTCCCTCCCTGTACCTTTCCCATCACCCTACTGACCAAGGCCTGCTGATGTCATTTACTTTAGAAGTACCTTGGAACAAGGTGAAATAATATAAGCTGTGTGGCGCATCTGATAGCTGCCTAAAAATATAGTAGAAATAACTAGATAGGTATGAGTTTTAATCTCCATACTGGCAACTGTGTGTGTGTGTGTGTGTGTGTGTGTGTGTGTGTGTGTGTGTGTGTGTGTGTGTGTGTGTGTGTGTGTGTGTGTGTGTGTGTGTGGAGAATCATATCCTGTGTAGGTTACACTATTTTGAGGTGTGTACCACCCTGCACACTTCCCATCACCCTACTTTAGTAGGCCTGCTGATGTCATTCACCTTAGAAGTACCTTGGGACAAAGTGAAATCATATAAGCTCCCTGGCCCATCTGATATCTGTGTAATACTATAGTAGAAATAACTAGATTGGTAGCAGTTCTAATCTCAGTGCTGGCAACTTTGTGTATGTTTGGATGAGAATCATATCCTGTGTGGGTTATACCATTTTGATGTGTGTTGCATCCAAGCCTGTTTACCACCTCCCAATGTCATTTCTTTATATAGCGTGTTAATGGCATCTGCTTCACATTCAGCATGGTAAACCATTGTGCAGGCCATACCAGTCATCTGTATAGATGTATATGGAATATCCACATGTTTGCAATCTATATGTAGACTGTGTCCCCTAACAATGGCCATGTATGTGATATTGTTGCCAAATAGGTCACAGTGTAGTGAAACATATGCCAGCATCAGATATCATACCTGATGGAACAATCATGCTGATACAATGTCTGTCACCCTATCACTTGTCCAGGCTTGTAGGAGCAATAGATGACTCCATTTGCTATTTCTGGTGGGTTATCTCACCATCCATTCACAACATTACATGTTGTAAGAGGTAGTGGGTCATGTCCCATGCATATAATCTATGTGGGGCATGTCATGTGTATGTAGCACTATAGTATATTAAAGTAGATATGTAGGTATACTAATATGTTTATTGCCAACTGTGTTTGTGCTACTGTGTGCACATCCCCTGTGTAAGTCTTTACTGTGTTTATGCAAAGGATATACCAGTATACCATTTTGTCTCCCTGTTCCACCCTGTGAACTCAGGAATACATACCACAAATATGTCATACCCAGTACCATGCATGCCCTCACCAACTGCACCTGGGTTGAGTGTATGAGAAAGAAATGGCAGTGGCAACATGTGCTGACAGGTGAATCTGTTGCAATCAATCTAATGGCTAAGCTTGTGAGGGACCTACTGAGAGTACTCCGGTAACCTTTTCTGTATGTATGTGCATGTGGTACTACACAACACTGAGGTGACATGTCTGAAGGCTACCTGTCTATGACAAAGGGTAAGTATGCAAGGTCACACTGTCTGACAACAGTGTCCCTCACACACTGTTGCATGCATGCACACCTGGTAAATGTACATATAAAGCTGCACCTTGGCTATGAAACAGTCAATGTATTTCCACTCTGCCATACTCCATGCTGGTAATGTCTGCAGGGCCACATCCTACAGACAAATAGACACCTGGAACACAAAGAGAATACAGGATGTCAGACTACATTCAGTCAGTGGTACTAACAGCAGTAATGCATCATGGCTAATAAGGTACATTAACTAACTTTTTATTACCCTCTCTCCTTTATGGTGCCCCTATCCTCACTAATATCTGAAATTCTACAAAATCCAAACTTGTTGTGTGTTACAATAGAATAGCAAAATTTGCCTCCAAGGCCAAATTCTCATCCCACCACTGTAAGTCACTGAAACAATTAGGGTGGCTGGAACTCCCCCACCATCTCTTATTCACCCAACTAACTACTGTGCACAAAATAATCTACAGACCCACAGACTGTCCTGCTCTCTCAACTTTACTTGCCAAATACCATTCCAGCAGGCATCTAAGATCTGAAAATCATCTACTTCTAAAAGTAGGTAAGCCCACCTTACCTGCTGGTCAATGCCTCTATTCCTTCACCATCACCAAACTATGGAACTCACTTCCACCTTCTATACGAAACACAGGCAGCACCACCACCTTCAAACAAATACTGAAAAATCATCTCAACTCTTCCTGGCTATGTTCCTGTTTTATAATCTAATCTCTTCACTCTCCTTATATGATTGCTAAACTCCTATGTCTTTTGCTACTAGTGACTGATGATACTTTCTCCATATTTATTTTTATCTTCACTTGTTTATACTGGTACAATAATATCGATTAATATATCTATGTTTATACCACTCTGATTGAATTCATTGAATTCTGCTTTAATGTATATTTTCTGTATATATTACTGTAATCAAACAAACCAGATTCCTGCTTTTATGTATATATTCTGTATATGTTACTATATTTACTATCTGTAACACTGTTTCTGCTTCTGTACTAATTAATGTTTATATTTTTTCTGTATCTCGTTGGAGCTTTTCTCACTGGGCCTCCACTGAAAATGGGCTCTTTTAGGCCCAGTGGACTTTCCTGGTAAACAAATGCAATAAATAAATAAATAAATAAATGTGTACCCATAACAAATACAAGCAGACAGCACCTTACACAATATTACATAGCTACACTGTACTATATTCACCCTGTGCATCAGATCCATATTAGCATGTCTCTGCATTGATGGTATGGATGAAAGGGATGTGGCACAGGTATCATCATATGCACAGGGTGTGGTGTGGGTTTGCCAGAGGCCTAGGCTGGGCTATATGGTTGACATCACGTGTGTGTGTTTGGAGGAGTATCCTATAGATGGGCCGTGCAGAGGTGTTGTGTGTGTCTGTAGGTGACCTGCCTGTTATACAGATGTGTGTATGTATGCACATAGTCATGCCATGTGGCTGCCCTACACAGGGTTATGTTGGACAGTTGTGGACCGTACATGGCAGGATGTCCAGTTCAACATCTCCGGCCATGGACATGGGAACTGGACCTCCTAGGGGTATCACTAGCACCACCAGTCCCAAGGCCAGATGCAGTGCTGCTTCCTGATGGTGACTGCTGTCTGTTGGATCTGTGTCCCTGATGGGACCATCCAGGACCACTTGCCCATAGCCTGCTCTGTTGTGATGTGGACAGCAACCCCCCTTCGGTAGTGCTGTTGTCACTGCCACTACACGAGTGTGAAGGTGCATGGCCCTGTAGACTCTCAGCTGATGTTGATGCTAACCTATGTCCACATGGCTGACACCCAACTCCCACCACACGCTCTAATTCATGACCTCAGTATTTTGCCGTGTGGCCTCAACAAGGTCATGTATGTTGCCACGTAGACCAAGAAGAGTTGCTTCCAACACCCTAAGTTTTGAATTCACTATGTGCCTGTGCATCTATGACAGCCAGAAACATGCATTTGGTGACACCTGCTGTGGCACTTGCAACAGCAGCTTGACAAGCAGCAGTCCTCCTGTGAGCACTCCTGTCCATCTGCATTTATGGGACCTTGCCTGTACTCTGGCTTTGGCCAGTGTCTACACTCACACCTACCATATTCATCTCGCTAGTCTGTTCCATGCCACCACCTGCCAGCTGTCCATCATTTGTGGCTGCTGGGGATGGAGCATGTGTGGGCATTGTAAATGTGTGCAGGGATATTGTGGATGACTTTGGGATGCCAACTGATGGTACAGATTCAGCCCCTGACAGCCCAACCTGTGCCTGACTATGACCATCATCATTGTCAGAGTCTGAAGAAACACTTACATCACATGCTGAGCTGGAGGAACCACGAGCACCATGTCCAACTGTGGGGGGAAGACAACATATGTAAATTAATACCTGCACTATAAAGTTTGCTGCTACACACACACACACACACACACACACACACACACACACACACACACACACACATACATGTGAGGTGGACAGGCATTACACAGACCTCACAATAGCCAACTGGTGACATTCACAACACAGTCAGACCACTACATACACACACTAGACAGGCCATCAGCATCATGCAGTGCAGCCCTTTCCACTTAATGTTGCTACTTACATACATCTCTGTGATACGTGAGTAGTGTTAGTAGGTGATGGGCCTTCAAGTAGCACACACGTCACCCATGTACACATAATTGCTGTCCACCTATATAACACAGTGGTAGGTTCTACAGAACATATCTCTCAACTGTGCAGAGTGTTGCTGAATGTCTACATGTGTGGGTTATATTTCTGGTCTGTTTGTCATAAATCATGTGTTTGCCTGACACATTACTGGGATGATCTGAGGACTGGTGTCACTAATTAATGACATATTTTGAGTTTCACACTTCAAAACCTGCACTACTTGTATGTTACAACAGAACCAGTTACATTAACAACCTTCTAAGCTTACAGTGGATATTATAAGTGTAGACAGCCCTGTTAACATGCCAGGTTTGTCTGATATATAACATGAGACCACAGAAATCATGTGATAAGATTTCCCACCTTTAATGTGACCTATAACCTGTGCAATCCAATTGAAGGACAAACACATTGGTTAGGGGTAACATGTAGAAGTTGAAATACATACAATTAGGCTGGTTGCATGACTGTGCACACCCTTAAACTAATACTTTGTTAATGCACCTTTTGATTCCATAACAGCAGTCAGTCCTTTTGCAATATTTGTACACTCTCCCTTGCAGAAGCCCACCAACTCTGTCAGATTGCGAGGGCATCTCTTCTGCACAGCCCTCTTCAGGGCACCCCATAGATTTTCTATTGGATGTAGGTGTGGACTGTGGCTGGGCCATTCTAAAATGCTGATTGCCTTCTGGTGAAGATATTATTTTTTGGATTTTGATGTATAGTTTGGGTCATTGTCACGTGGAAAGGTGTAATTCCTCTCCATCCACATCTTGTTAGCTGACACATGAAAGTTTTGGGCTAAAAGGGGCAGGTATTTGGAACTGTTCCTAATCCCCTCGACCTTGGCTAAAGGCTGACTTCCAGCTTTTGATCAGCAACCCCAAAGCAGGACACTGCCATCGCCATGCTTCACCATGGGGATGGTGTTCTTTTGGTGATGCACAGTGTTGTTGTTGTGCCAAACAAACTTTTTGGTATTGTGGCCACAAAGTGCAACCTTGGTTTCATTACATCCTAAAACATGTCCTCACATGCTTTTGGGAGACCTGATGTATTTTTCTTGAGAACTTAGCCAGACCTGGATGTTGTTTTGTGTGAGAAAAGGCTTCATCTTCCAACCCTAATCCATAGGCCAGACATGTGGAGAATACGGCAGATTGTTGTCACATATAGTACACAAGTGGTACTTGTCAGAGATTCCTGCAACTCCTGTAGTGTTGCTGTAGGTCTCCTGGCAGCCTCCCTGACTAGTTTGGGTCTTGTCTTTTCCATACATTTGGAGGGATTTCTAGTTCTTTGCAATGTCATTGTTGCCCCATGTTTTCCCCACCATTTGATAACTGTCTTCACTGTGTTCCATGGTATATGCAATGCTGTGGAAATGTGTGTGTACCCTTCGCTGGGCTGATGCCTTTTACAAATGAGATCCTTTTGTTGCTTTGTAAGCTGCATGTAAGCTATGGCTGTTTCTGTAGCAGGCAACTGAGTAAATGTTAGGATAATCCTGGTAGGACAGTTGACCATTATTTGCTGTTAATCAAAGAGTCTCTGTAGTTGATGTCAGGTGTGTACGAAAGGAGACGTAATGCTGTAATTATATCGAAAGCTGCTTCAACACAGTATTAACTTCAGCCTGTGGACACATATGCATCTAACTTCTTGTATGTTTTCTGTATGTCATAATTGTTCCCCTAACAGATTTGTTTGTTTTACAATTGAATTGTACAGGTTATAAGTCACATGAAAGTTTGGAAGGGTTTGGAAATGTTTTATTGTGCTCTCATTTTTGTATATCATAAATACTGGGCATTCTAACTGGTGTCTGTACATCATTTATATGCACTGTATAACACTTTGTTTGTATCTTTCAGCTTTTCCCTGTTAGGGGTCGCCACGGCGGAACTCTGGTCTGCTAATGATTGGCAGTAGATTTTTTGTTACGTGCTGGCTTGCCGGGCCTAACGCACAACCTTCAACAAAATGCCCATTCACACATGTCACCACACAGAAGACGCTCTAACTGAGAATCAAATGGGCAACATCCAACTGTGAGGCAGCAATGCTACCGCAGCACCACCACCGCAGTATATATGCACTAACACTAGTTTATAAAATATGTCCCTAGTTTTGGTCCTTTCTCCCCCCATTTTGTAAGTCTTTGTCCAGATATCTTGCAATGACAGGTTGTGAGGTGTACTACAGATATGTGACATCTCCTGTAAATAGGCCGGTGTGATGACCACTGTGAAGCAATGCAGCTAACCCCACCACAAGTGAACATGCAGATATCGCAAAATGGCTGAGTAACAGTTGTGTGCATGGTCACATGCATGACCTTAACATGCCTGCAGTACTGGTGAGTCACAAAAGGAAAATCCCATACTCCCCAGCTTCAGGCTCCTGTCCTACATCCAGACCAGAGCTTTCTGCACATGTACAGTACAAGCTCTGATAGTACACAATTTGCTGTCTTTCACCATAGATGTGCACTTGTGTACATTACTAAACCCCACCCACAAATGCAGTTTGAATTGACATATGCATCTAGATAATCTATAGAAGACAGTATGACTGCTACATGATTAAATTGATGTGCACTGTGGCCTTACCTGGCCACTCCTCACCTGTTGCCTGGGTGCCACCCACCTCCATAACTTGTGTTTCTTGGGTTAGCTGCTGTGTGGGCACTGCCCTGAGGTTGGCAAGGAGCTCCTCTGTTGCTGTAAGTGGGGCCTGTGTGGCTGGACCCCTACCTGTAGCAGTATGGTCCCTGGCCATGGCAGCAGCCCTTTGCTGGGCACAACATATCAAGTCATTTGCCCGATACCTAATCTGATCGTATGTGTGACCATGGTGGCCCAAGGTGGTAAGTCTGTGGACAAGGTCATCCCACAGGGCAGTCCACTGCCGCAGATTTTTAGGCTATGGCTGAACATCACCCCATGGTGCTGGATTATGGCATAGGTGATAGCTGCATTTTCATCTGCAGTATATGCTGGCTGATGCTGCATGCCACTTGGAAGACATAAACATGGAAACACATCATAGCACCTCAGACATTGCCCTGAGTTATTTTCAGAGCCAGCACATCAACATTGCCTGTCATTAGCAACCACTTACAGCCACATCATATACCTGTCATCTATCAGCACAACATGAACCTGCATGGCACTCCTGCTCCTGATGTGTCATGTTCCCTCCAGTGAGGGCCAGTACATTGCATAACCCACCATTCATCATTTACATTTCTGTAGAGGGATGACAGTGGCTGTCTTCTTTGCAGATGGGATGTCAATGGTGCTCAGGCTTTGATGGCATACAGTGTGTAATTGAGCTGGAAGCATATGCCTGAGTTCATGTAGGATGCAGACAGGAATGTTATCAGGTCCCATGGAGGCTTGTTTTTGTTGACTTTGATTATGCAGTATATACCTGCTCCCTGATGATGAGGGGAGGTGTGTGGGTGCTATAAATATCCACCTATAATGATGGTGAGCCAGGGGGTGATGTTTGCCCTAAACTTGTCTGTAGCAGGTTGGCTATAGCTATGGTGTGTGTGTATGTAGTATGATTGACCACCATTACAGAGCAGACATATGTGAAGATGGCCATGTGATTGCACTTGGTGGATGTGTCCACTTTGTACTCATAGTTAGCCTTACAGTAATCCACCTGTGACCTTATATACTTGTTCAGACAAAGGTTGACTTGCTGCCAAGTTGGTGCCTGCTCCTACTTTGCCCTGTACAGCAAATATAGCTACCAATTATGCGGTTTGTGTATTGCTGCTGCCCAGCAAATGGGATTACTCTACCTTATTGGAGACAGGTTTTACAAGTAAGGTATTGCTGAGTTCATACAGCTATGTAGGTGGTCATATAGCTGTTTGTAGTAGGCATGGACACAAAGTCATGACACAGTTGGACACCTCTCCAATTTCAGCCTAATAATCATGCTTATTCTGGTATCCCTGTCTGTGTCAGGGAAATGCAACAGCCAGTAACTGTAGAAATCTTACTCTGTTGAATGCACAGAAACTAAGATTATACACATGTACAGCATGTACAGCTTATTTAACTGGCGTTTTGCATCCTATGTCTGTTGTTATGAGACAGCCTGGTACACTTACTCATACATACATGCGCACAGGTAATACCCGATATACATTTCTGTTCTATGTTAGTATGGCACACTGTATTTACACTCTTGCTGCTCTGTCATACCTCTCAACCTATTAGAGCAGGACATCTGGGGGGGTGACACATATAAATGGGGGGCAATGGCCCTAAATTAGCGACACTTTAGGTTGATATACTTTATTGACATTGCTGTAACACACTTAAGTCAGTTCATAGCCCAGTAGGCTTTGCATTCACAGACATACCCTTGAGGATGTCCGACACTCATATGGCAGGAAGAGAGGAGAAAGGCTAGGAGTGTGGTAGGAACTTTTAATGTTGGCAGTATGACTGGTATGGGGACAGAGCTAGCTGATATAATGGACAGAAGGAATGTTGATATACTGTGTGTGTGTGCAAGAGACTAGATGGAAGTGGAGTAAGGCTAGGTGCAACAGAGACAGGTCCAACTTGTTCTATCATGGTGTGGATGGGAGGAGAAATGGTGTAGGCCTTATCCTGAAGGAACAGTATGCCAAAAGTGTTTTTGGAGGTGAAAAGAGTGTCAGATAGAGTGATGTTTATGAAGCTAGAAATTAATGGTGTAATGATGAATGTTGTTAGTGCATATGCTCCGTAAGTTGGGTATACAATGGATGAGAAAGAAAAAAATTTGGAGTAAGTTGGATGAAGTGGTGGTGATTGTACCCAAGGGTGGGAGAGTGGTGATTGGAGCAGATGTCAATGGGCATGTTGGTGAAGGGAAGAGGGGATGTGGAAGTGATGGGTAGGTATGGTGCAAAGGAATGCAGAAGGTGAAATGGTAGTGGATTTTGCAAAAAGGATGGACATGGCTGTGGTGAAAACATATTTTAACAAGACGGAGGAGCACAGGGTGACATACAAGATTGGAGGAAGATCCAGACAGGTGGATTATATCCTATGCAGGAGGGCCATTTTGAAGGAAATTGGAGACTGTAAAGTGATGACAGGGGGAAAGTGTAGTTAGGCAGTATGGAATGTTGGTCTGTGAGATGATGTTGGTGATCAAGAAGAGGAGGAGGAGTGTGAGGGCATCACCAAGGATCAAATGGTGGAAACTGAAAAAGGGTGATTGTGAGGTTGAGTTCAGGGAAGAGTTAAGACAGGCACTGGGTGGCAGTGAAGAGTGACTGAATATCTGGGTAACTACAGCAGAGCTAGAAAGGGAGAGGACTAGAAAGGTGTTCAGTGTGACATCTGGACAGAGGAAGGCATACAAGGAGATCTGGTGCTGGAATGAGGAAGTACAGGAGAGTATATAGAGAAAGAGGTTAGTGAAGAAGTGGGATTGTCAGAGAGATGAAGAAAGTAGACAGGAGTATAAGGAGATGAGGTGCATGGCAAAGAAAGAGGTGGCAAAGGCTAAGGATGAGGCATATGAAGAGTTGTATGAAAGGATGGACACTAAGGATGGAGAAAAGGACCTGTACAGATTGGCTAGACAGAGGGACTGAGCTAGGAAAGATGTGCAGTAGATAAGGGTGATAAAGGATAATGAGGGAAACGTACTCATAAGTGAGGAGACTGTATCGAGCAGATGAAAAGAGTACTTTGAGGGGCTGATGAATGAAGAGAATGAGAGAGAGAAGGTTGGATGATGTGGGTATGGTGAATCAGGAAGTGCAACAGATTAGCAAGGAGGAAGTAAGGATAGCTATGAAGAGGATAAAGAATGGAAAGTCTGTTGGTGCAGATGACCTACCTGTGGAAGCATGGAGGAGTTTAGGAGAAATGGCAGTGGAGTTCTTAACCAGATTGTTTAATGAAATCTTGGAAAGTGAGAGGATGCGTGAGGAGTGGAGAAAAAATACTTGGGTATTGATTATAAGAATAAGGGTGATGTGCAGAGCTGTAGTAACTGCAGAGGGATAACACTGATCAGTTACAGCATGAAGTTATGGGAAAGAGTATTGGAAGCTAGGTTACGAAGTGAGGTGATGATTAGTGATCAGCCGTATGATTTCATGCCAGGAACACGCACTACAGATGCAATGTTTGCTCTGAGAATGTTACTGGAGAAGTACAGAGAAGGTCAGAAGGTGTTGCATTGTGTCTTTGTGGCCTTAAAGCATATGATAGGGTGCCTAGAGAGGAGTTGTGGTATTGTATGGGGACTGGCAGAGAAATATGTATGTGTGGTACAGGATATGTACAATGTAGTGTGACAGCGGTGAGTTCTGTGGTGGGAGTGATGGATGCATTTAAGGTGGAGGTGGGATTGCATCAGGGATCATCTCTGAGCCCTTTCTTATTTGCAGTGGTGATGGGCAGGTTGACAGACAAGATCATACAGGAGTCCCCACTGACTGTAATGTTTGAGATGACATTGTGATCTGTAATGAGAGTAGGGAACAGGTTAAGGAGACCCTGGAGATGTGGGGATATGCTCTAGAGAGGGGAGAAATGAAGGTCAGCAGGACTAAGACAGACTATATATGTGTGTGAGTGGGATGGAGGATAGAGGAATGGTGAGGATGTAGGGAGTAGAGTTTGCAAAGGTGGATGAGTTTAAATACTTGGAATCAACAGTTCAGAGTAATGATGAGTGTTTGTGAGAGGTGAAGAAGAGAGTACAGGCAGTATTGAGAGGGTGGAGAAGAGTGTCAGGCATGATTTGTGACAGATGAGTACCATTAAGAGTGAAAGGAAAAGTCTACAAGAGGGTAGTGAGACCAGCTATATTATATGGATTGGAGACAGTGGCATTGACAAAAAGGCAGGGGTCAGAGCTGGATGTGGCAAAGTTAAAGATGCTAAGATTTGCAGTGGGTTTGATGAGGATGGACAGGATTAGGAATATGTATATTAGAGGGTCAGCCCAGGTTGGATGGTTTGGAGACAAAGCCAGAGAGGTGAGATTACTTTGGTTTGGACATGTGCTGAGGAGGGATGCTGAGTATATTGGGAAAAGGATGCTAAGGATGGAGCTGCCGGGTAAGAGGAAAAGAGGAAGGCCTAAGATAAGGTTTCTGGATGTGATGAGGGAGGACATGCAGGTGGTTGGTGTGACAGAACAAAATGCAGAGGACAGAAAGAAATGGAGACAGATGATCCACTGTGGCGACTCCTAACGGGAACAGCCAAAGAAAAAGAAGGAGTTGTTGTAATGTCAGTCTCCACAGATTTGCCAATGATTTGCCAGACATAACACAAATCTCTGAGTAAATTACTACAAATATGAGGCACACATATGGTCAGTGTGCATAACACTGGACAGTTGAATGGTATGAGCTCAGTATATCACATGCAGTTCAACACACACGTCTACAACAGTAATTTACTATGCAAATACCCTGTATTGGTCTCTCACATTTCTGAGACAAACATGCATATTATAGTTGTAGTCACAATTAACATATGACTATCTACTACATCCCAGTAGCTGGCCTAGCAGTGTCACAGTCATTACTGTTGAACACACACTCCAGTAGCCATATTTAAGCCATCCTTTCCTGGTGTGACTCAGGCGTCTGAGCTGTGATCTATGTCACTGCAGACAGACCCAGATGCTATGTCCATAGGTTCTGATCAGCAATATATCAGTACAGCAAGTCTTGTTGAGACATAGTTGTTGAACTTCCTATTTCCCATTATTACATACCCCTAATGCATCCCATTACATGCTTACTTTTTTGACATACCTTTTTTTTCCAAGTATAGTTGGTTTGATTCCAATTTCTGTTGGTTGTTTGTGTGTCTGTCTCGCTCTCCCTCTCTATCTCTCATTCTCTCTCTCTCTCTCTCTCTCTTCAAGATGTAGAGTATACATCTCTTTTGCATAGGTAGCAGCTTACCTTTTGTAGGCAATGCTGATCAGCAGCTGATGGCATGTGCACCAATTTGTGTCCCCCACTTCCTAATTGCATGCACAACAGCTGTGCTGTTATTCTTATAACCATGGCATGGCAACACACTCCTATAATTGAGTACTTCATGTGGGCGCTGCCCCTTTTCCTTGCCTGTGAGCAGGACTTCATGGTGGTGTATGAACAACATCACAGAAGGTAGTTGGAAATACCACTTACAGTGAAAACTGTGGAGATAGCCCAACAAGATGGGGGAGAATGTTCCAGACATAGGGATAGAATGCAAGTATTACTGTTATACAGTTGGATTAATGTTATTTTAACAGGGTTTGCGTGGACATGGATTTTCTGTGTGATTTTAAGTCTGACAGTGTTATGTGGTTGACATAACTCTCAACTGTAGAACTATCCACAGAATGGCCATAGTTTGGACCCTTATGTTTGGTGTGTTCCTCAGACATTTTTTTTGTCTTTCGAAAATCAGTAGCATACTCTGGGGATTGCAGTCAGTAAATGATAACATCCATTTGTGTTTCTGACTTTATATCCCTCAGAAAAGATATGTTACAACAAACCCTGTTACACCAGCACCTTTCTTAGTTTATAACAGCAATATTTAAATACGCCCCTGTTTTTGGGCCTCTGTTCCCCAAATATATCAGGCTTTTTCCAGATGTTAGGCAGTAAGAGGTTGATAGGTATGGTATATCATTATTTAGTACCTTCATTCCTGATATCATCCTAGTGTTGTATCAGACTGCCAGACATGTTATGTGGAAGAGGCCGTATATATGAGGACAAAGCCTGGACATTCTGTGGGACTCTGTACAATTGAGAAGTCTGTGTATTTCTGGCAATTGTTGACAAACTGTCAGAATTGTGTAGCAGTGTAGGGTGTAAATTTTATTTGGCCTGTGCAGGGCTGGGGATAGATGTAAGTGTTAAAGCTCATTTTCTATTTGACTGTGCATGCTGCTCCAGTTTCTGTTGGTCTATTGGCTGTTTAAGTTTGTATGAGCAGACTGAGGCATGACCCGTATCATGGTCACGATTCATAATGCACTGTGAATTGGGCCAGTATATGTAGGGGTAGTGTGTGAGTGGCAAACATGATGTTTTTGTTCACACAGTCCTTATACTCTCCTGTTCATTTGGCCTTCCAGTGTGTCACTGTGATTGTGGTGGAATTGATTGTGGGTATACACTTTTACACTGGTGTCTGTTTTTCAGTGCTGTTACCTTCCTGTAGTGACTGATATATTTGCAAATACATTTGTAATTCCCCATAGTAGATTTAGGTTAGTGTTGTGTCAGTCTGACTGGAGTTTGGATGGTATTTGGTGACATGCTTAGCAGTTCAGTGTAGTTTCTCTAATGTGATGTTATGTCCAGATATGTGTAGGATGTACTGTTGTCTGGCCGCCAAAGGTGCTTTTATTTCTGACACATCATTGGGATGATGTGAGGATTTAAGTCACTAACTAGTGAGAAGTAATTGAGTGTTGGACTTGTGCTATTTCAGTCAATATATGTTAGAATAGCCAGTAGGGTGTTACTGTGGTAAATGTGTGAGCTTATCTACTCCAGTATTTGCCATGCATCCCTATTTTCATGGCTTTCTCCCCCC
Source organism: Protopterus annectens (assembly GCF_019279795.1). Classification (NCBI taxonomy): domain Eukaryota; kingdom Metazoa; phylum Chordata; order Ceratodontiformes; family Protopteridae; genus Protopterus; species Protopterus annectens. Next base: position 65,462,814 of record NC_056726.1, on the reverse strand, counting down.
ACTTTGTCAGGCTGGGTCCAGATTCATTGCACTAAGGGTTTCTGAGCATATCTCTTGACTGGCTGGATTGTTTCATAATGTCCAGGTTTATTGATCATATTTCTGGTCTGTTCCACAGATTCATTATTTTTATTTCTCTGGTAAATCACTGTGATGATCTGAGAATTGCTGTTAGTAAATTATGACATACATTTAAGTTTCAGACATCATATCCTTCAGAACATGTATGCTGAAACAAACCCTGTTACTCTAGCAACTTTCTACTTGTATAATAGCAATATTTAAAATAGGTCCCTAGTTTTAGCCCATTGTCCTCCCATTTTGATAGCCTTTGACCAGATTTCTTGCACTAAGAGGTTAAGAGGTATGGTTCTGAGGTATGACTCCACTACATGTTATGAGACTATATATATATATATATATATATATATATATATATATATATATATATATATATGTGTGTGTGTGTGTGTGTATGTATATGTATATATTTTATATGTATATATTTTATTTTATATGTATATCTCTATATATTATGTATATATTTTTCCAGATATATGCATCTCCATACATATATACATATGTATATGTATATATACAAAACCTGACTGATTCTACAGACTCTTTTCCCTACTGTTGAATGACTCTACTGCATGGTATGTTTTAAAAGGCATCAGAAATCCCTACAGCTCAAATGGTGTAGTGGTACATTGTTTTGATTATTGTGTACAGGGTCTTGGGTTGCTAGGCAGAACAGTGGCTGATGGAGATAGAGTGATTAAAGCAGTTTTAATCAGCTTTAAGTGGGTTTGCGTGATGCTAAGCGATGCCACCACATGGTTAACCATAGAGATGCTTAATCTGTGTTAGCTTCACTTAGCATCATGCAAACTCGCTTACTCCCACTTACACCTGCTCTAATTTCTTTAAAAGAAAAGAAAAAGGGGTGCTAGGAAAGTGGTGAAAAAGGGGCATGCAGACGGAAAAAAAAATATGAAAGATAGCTAGGGATGTGCAGGACGGGTGTAGGGAAGGCCCATAGCTCTCCATTTCTTATACAGCAACAGCTGTGTATTTGTACAGAATTTGGAGGTGAAGTTGGGCAATCAAACCCCAGAGAGAGGGGTGAGGACAACAGAAATGTGTTGTCAGGCCAATTGGACCAGATTACTTGAGTCCAGTGGATACGTGTGCGAAAAGGACAGCTGGGGTGACTTTTTTTTTTTTTTTTGGGGACAGATGCCCTTTTCTTTTTTTTAAGGTGAGAATGGGATGTTGGGGAAGGATTGTTGATACATATGTGGAGGTAGGTTGGGTAGGGATACAAACAAGACAGCAGACAGTGGTGGTATATGACACATGAGGGGGGGGTGAACACATTTGATGGGGACAGTGGTTGGGAATCCGAAGCCCATGGGACCCCATATGGTTACAGTGGGGCTGAGATCCCCACCAATGAGCAGTCCCCGCTGCACCTTCATGGCCCCAAAGATGACTGTGCTTGGGGTTGGACAGGAGGGGCATCCTGCCCCTTGAGGTGTGTCAGGTGGCCCTCAATCTTGTGATTGAAGGGTGCTGCACACCAAACCCCAGACCAGACTGCAGGTTACAGGCTTCTGTCAGTGCCCACTCCCAGGGCAGGGACGGGCCCCATTCCCTGCAGTGGTTCTACTCAAAGGTGGTGCATGACCAGCAGATGAGGAAGAGCTGGGTTGGGTCCCAGAAGTGCTTGGCCCCAGTGCCATGGCCAGATGAAGTGGGACAGGTGGATCTGCTGGGATCTGCCTTCCAAAACATGCTATGGTGTTGAGGTTTTACAAAATATGTTGGTTAGTCATGAACAACACATTTCAAGATTAGTTATAACAGCATGCATGGATGTTCCAATTAACCCTATAAAACAGATTTGAAACAGTTATATAGCAAACAGAGCACATGCATAAATGGAACAACAGTGTGAAGATAGGTGAAGACTGCCAGCCTAGCCAGATAGAATTTTGTAGATAATTCTGTCATTTGTAAATAAAAATGTAAGCCACATGCTTGTTCTCTTTGTTAAATGTTGAACATCAACAATGTAACCACATTGCACTCTGCTGGAGAAAAGCTGATAAGTCAAGCATGGTATAATACTTTGCTCTCAAACTCAGAGCCAAGATGTCTGGATGAAATAATCCTTGCTATTGTTTGAGACCAGAGTTAATTGCTAGAATTTGCATGCATAATAACTTTAATTACTGTGGTTTCCTGCCCAGGTGCAAGATTAAAGCAATGTAAATGTAGAATTTCTGTTAGCCTGAGAACCAGGGAGAATAGATGTAATCTGAAATGAGTCAGTGGTACTGTGTTATCAGTTAAAGGACAGAGAGACTCAGAGCATTTAGCATTTGTCTTCAGAACATCCAACATCATCAGCACTGCTTTGCTCTATATGTAAATTTATTTTAGAACTGTGTTTTCTCTTAGATATAGCAAGAAAATAGGAAGATCAGATTAGCTGTTTTTTCTGTATTGATGTCAGAACTACTCTACTGTATTATTTTAAGCATTTTCTTGTGATCTCTGAACTCTGGACTAGCACTGTATTGAACTGAGGAGATTTTCTTGTGTTTTTATTATTTATTATTAAATATTTTTAAACCTTTCAACTGTGGCTGTTTTATGCAGAGATAATTTAAGTTCTAGAGTACATTGCATATATATAGTGATACTGTACAAAGCAACTCCAAATAAGCCTTGACTGTTCAGTTGCACTTACCATTTGGATAAAAATATTGCACAGTAGAATTGGACACCCTTTGATAAGGACCTTTTTAGTAGCTGATAAATATTAGTGGGTGGTGGCAGTGATTTCTACCATATAGTCTAGGTAAAAGGGGCACAGCTGGAGAACCTGAGCCAGCCTTCCCCAGGAGTCTCTGTGTGGTTGTATATAACTCTTATCTCAAAGTGTGTGTTTGTCAGCAAATTGGGCAGGGACACAACACACTGGTTGGACAGAGAGGGTGCTGGAGGTTTTAGCTTGCCCACTAGGCTGAGATCTAGACCCCATAGCTGTGCCAGTGGGCAGTCTTATTGGGGATCTGAAGAGAAAGGGAGAAACCAGCCCCAGACTGACTGTGATCTCTGTGTGCTCTTAGGAGAAATTATACTTTACTGTGTGTGTATTTGTTATCCTCCCTTATGTGGATGCCCCTCACTGGTGTTACTGGTGATGATTGGGTCTCCTTCATTGCTGGGCAGCACACAGGCATCACATATTAATTATATCTTCCCCCTGGAGAACTCAAGCTAGTTTTTCAAATGACCCTTGAGAAATATTGCTTGAGAAGGTTAGGTCTATCTGAATATGCCTTACTCCATTCCCTGTCTTGAGAGCCAATCTGCATTGGTTTTGCTAATCCCACTGTGGTACTGCACTGACATGTCATATGTTTGCAACCCTAAGCTCTATCTTAGCAACTTGGCATTTAGCTGTCTGGCTCTTTTTAACCTTGTTAGGGGATTGTGATCTGTCACTACAGTGAATTTTGTTCCATACAGATAAGGCTGAAGTTTCTGCAGTGCCCACACTATGGCTAGACATTCCTTTTCTACAGATGCATAGCATTCCTCCCTGGGTTGGAGCCTATGACTGAGATAAACCACTGGGTGATTGTCTCCCTCTGAAGAAATCTGGCTAAGTACAGCCCCCATCCCATGGTTCAAAGCATCCACCTGTACAGCAAATTATTTGCTGTAATCTGGACTGGCTAACATATGGGGTCCTCTCAAACCTTCTTTAAGCTTCTGGAAGGCCTGCTCACATGCCATGGTCCACACTACCTTATCTGGCCTGTTCTTCCTTGTCAGGTTTGTGAGGGGAGCAGCTATGGTACAATATCTGGGGATGAACTTTCTGTAGTACCCTGCTGTCCCTAAGAATGTCCTCATCTATATTTTAGTAACAAATGTAGGCCATGTCTGAATGGCTTCCACTTTGGCAGGTTCTGGCCTGATCTTACCACTCCCCACTCTATGTCCCAGTTAGGAGACCTCTGCCATACCCACCTGGCATTTGCTTGGCTTAATGGTCCCTCTGTAGTCTGCCCAGCACCTCCCTGACATGGTGAAGGTGCTCTTGCCAAGAATGGCTGTAGATGGCAATATCATCTAGGTAAGTAAAGCCCAACCCTCCTGCTCCTGCTAAGATATGATCTACCAGCCTCTGGAAAGTTTCTGGAGCATTTTTCATCCCAAAGTGCATCTTTGTGATCTCATACAAGCCAAAAGGAGTCACAAAGGCTGACCTCTCTCTAGTACTGTAAGTCAAGGTCACCTGCCAGTAACCCTTGGTAAGATAAATGGTTGTATGATACTTAGCCCCACCCAGCTGCTTTAGGGCCTCATTTGTCCTAGGCATGGGGTAAGCATCTGACTCTGTGTAACTATTTAATTCCATGTAGTCCACATAGAACATGCTGCTGCCATCCTTCTTTGGCACCAGCACCACTAGGGAGGCCCAGAGACTGTTGGACTCTTGAATTACCCCTAGTTCCAACAATTCCTGTATCTCCTCCCTTAGAGTCTGACTCTCTTAGGTGCCCTATAAGAGGACTGCCTAATAGGCCTTTGGGGACCTGTATCCACCTGGTGCTGCAACAGGTGGGTGCACCCTGGTTTCCCAGTGAACATGTCCCCAAATGCCTGTAACACTGCTCGGATTTCTCAAAGCTGGGTAAGAGATAGCTGCTGGGGCATTGCTACTCCTTCCACTGAGGTGTCAGTCTGATCCTCACTGAGGAGATCAGTCACTAGATCTCCCTCAGACTTCTCCTGCAATCCACTGCAAATACTCAGCACAGGGGCCTCCCTATCATGGTATGGTTTCATCATGTTAACATGGTGTAACTTGTGCCCCTGCCTCCTGCCTAGCAGTTCCACCATGTAGTTAATATCACTTACCTTTCTTTCCACCTTGTAGGGTCCCTCCCAAGCTGCTTGCAGCTTGTTGTGTCTGAGCCTTGTCTTGAGGGTCAGGACATATGCCACAGCAGACTCCTTGTGAGATTTACACTCACCTTCCCACTCAACATGAATTAAATTTAGAGGTCTCCTCACCCTATGCCCATACTACTCAAAGGGTGAAAAACCTGTGGATTCCTGCAGAACCTGTCTGTAAGCAAACAACAGATGGAGCAAATATGTGTCCTACGCCCTCTTAAACTGGTCTGCAAATGCCCATAGTATGGACTTGATTGTAGAGTTTAACCTCTCAACAAGACCATTAGTCTGGGGGTGGTAGGAGGTGGTCTTCATGTGCTTCACCCACAGGACTTCCATAGACAAGCCATCAGATCTGACATGAAAGTGGCACTTCTGTCAGTCAGTATTTCTTTTGGGAAACCTACCCTGCTGAAAATTTCTAACACAGCATTTGCCAGCTTTTCTGCCTCAATGGAAGACAAAGCCATTGCCTTAGGGTATCTTGTAGCATAATTTACTACCACTAGAATATACATTTTCCCTGTGGAACTTGGGGTACTCAGAGGCCGCACAATATCCATAGCTACCCTCTGAAATGGCTCCTCAATCACAGGCAAAGGCATCAAAGGAGCTCTCACCTTGTCTCCTACCTTGCCTACCTTTTGGCACTTCTCACAGGCCCTGCAGTACCCTGTTACATCTCTGGTAATTCCAGGCCAATAGCCTGCATAATACACCTCTTTGTATGTTTTATGCCCATATGACTTGCAAAGGGAATATCAATGGGCTATGGCTAGAAGTGCCAGGTGGTAGGGTCAAGGCACTAGCAACTGCTGTTTTATCTCACCTTCTAGGTCTTCCTCAGGAGTTCACTCTCTATACAGTAACCCTGTGCCCCAGTATACAGATCCCCCCTTCCCTTGAGAACCAGGTCCCATACTAGCTACCTCTCTCAGGTCTTGCAATGTAGGGTTTGAGAGCTGAGCCTGTCTCAACTCTTTCCTTGTAACCCTTCCCAGCTCCCCTTCACAGGAAGTCTGGCATCCTCTGACAGTGGTGTCTCACTGTCAGCCTGGGTACTACTACTCACCTCTACCTTTGCAGTCACTCTTTCCAAGGGAACATCAGTACCCACAAGCAGCTGTGGCTCACCTTCAGTCTCACTGCTACAGAGTAGCTCCCTCCCTGACATAACCACTGTACCAGTCCTGGCTGCAAGTATGCGGTCTGTCTGGGTCTCCAACAGTCTACCAAACCCAGATGCTTGTCTCAATGCCTGACTGTATGTAACTGCATTAACTTATAGTGCTGCCTCATCAAAACCCTTCCCTATCAGGACATCTGCAGAATGGTAGTTCAGTAGCCTTGTTGTCTCAAGACAACCTAATATTGGCATTTTGTCTTCCCCATTTACTGGCTCTCTCATCTTTTGTTCCCCACCTTACCTCCATGGACATCTGAATGCCACATGACCCCACTGGTTGCATTCAAAACATTTAGCCCTAGGTCCTGGATGTGTACCTGGATTAGTGGCTTCACCTGCTACTGGCAGATTCTGTTGGGGGAGTCTGGGCTCCCAACCATGGATTCCTTTAGATCCATGAGCAGTACTGGGGCCCCTTTCCTGTGCAGGGATGCCCTGCTTTCTAGGTATAGGTCTCCTTTCTTCCCCAACTCATTTGAAGTAGCACATTGTCTATCACCTAACCAGATCCTCATGTCCTCAGGCAAAGGGCTAAGAACTTGTTCCCTCAGCAAAAGGTCTGCCAGCCCTTCAAAAGTGGTGACCTAACATCCACTCACCCACCTATGAAAATAAGTGCTCAGTTCAGCAACATATTCACACACACTTTCATCTGCCTTGTGTCTATGCTCACAAAACCTTTTCCATTAGGTTTCAGGTGTTAACTTAAAACATTCTAACAAACAGTTCTTAACAGCAGTATAATTAAAACAGTCAATATCAGACATTTTGGACAAAACAGTTACAGCTTTACCATGGAGTAAGGGGGTCAGGAACTGTACCCAGAGCCTTTGGTCACATCATACTATTTACATACCCTCTCAAACATATGAATGAAACTACTAAAATTATCCCCCTCTGTAAACTGTGGAAGAAATTTACTGACCATTTGTGCATCTGGGGTCTAGTTACTTCCTTCCCCATTACCTCCATGACTCTGGTGAAGAATCAGCATCTCCTTTTCATGCTGCCTCTGTCTTTCCTTCTCCTCAGCTTACAGGTGTAGTAGTTTCTCATTCTCCTCAGCCTGTAGACATCTCAGTCTCTCTGCTGCTTCTGTTTCCAAATGCTTGGCCTCTAACTCAAGTCTCTTTAGCTCCAGATGGATTTTTAAGTCCTGTGCAGAAAGGTTGATATGTCCATTCTCTGAGAGTTATACATCTCCACAGCCAGTTTGATCATCCTCTTGGTTTGCTGATGCAGCTGAGATCAAAGCTGCAATGATGTCTGCCTTAGTCAGGTTGCCATGCACCATTTCCCTAGCCTGGCAGATCTCAGCCAGCTGACTACTTGTCAGCTTTCCGTACTCCTCTACTGACGTGTTTGCCTGCTCTCCCTTACTAACTAATCTAACAAAAGAAATAAAACAATTGTGATCTGAACTCTGAGTATTCACTGTGTGTCTGTTTTAGAGTACAAAAACACCTTCAGAGATCACTGTACACAAGCTACAGGAATTCACACTACCTACACCACTATAAGCCAATTAGTATTTGCCAACTTATTAATATAGGTTCCTAGGTTTCTAGATTAGTACTAGGCTAACTGCCCTTTTGGGTCATTTTAAGCCTAGCCAATTACCCCATGTGAGAATTAAACCCTGCACCTTGTCCACTGGTCCAAGAGTGCCCCATCCAATGCTTTAAGTCAGCATAGTGGTGCCGTACCTGATCACCAGTCTGGGGGATGCCAGTAGCACTGGTGAGGTCACATGCGCAATGGTCCCAGGCCTCCACTGTTTTTTGGGAGCCCTGATACTGGCACTATGGCAGTCTCTCCTCATGTTTTTTTACTAGGAGTCCAGCCATGACCCTGGACTCCTGAATGCTCTAGGGTTGCACCTGAAAGTGCACTCCCTCTTCTATGCCAGCCATTGAATCTGCACAGATAAACTATAACAGATTATGGCTGTATTCCCACCTGCACCATTTAAATAGTGCAATATTCCTGCCCTTTGCTGCCATTGGACCATTTTGAAAAGGTAAAGCTCTGCTAAGCAGTGTGCACATCCGCTTAGCTAAGCTACCTGCTGCTTAGCATTCAAGTCTTAGCAATGGTTACACATGCTAAGCATAGCTGAGCATTGCTAACCATTGCTCACTTTTCATTTATTAAATATATCAGAATACTGACTTAATTTATTAAGTGTATGTGATTTACTTTAAATGGCATCCCTCTATGTGCTTTCCTTACATTGGCAATGGATGTGACTATACTGTATGGGACACTTGTGTATACATGGGTAGGTTCACATGTTATATGCACTCAAACTTCTATTTTACACAAGCTACACTACCATGGTTGACAAAAAACAGTTACTACATAATTTAAGTTTAAAAAAATAATTTTAACACTGCTTTCCAAATAAAAATAATGTGCCTGTTTTGGAACTCCAACTGTGAACACCTGCATGCTGCATGTAAAGCCCGGACTTTAACCACTACACTATCTTGCCTTGCAAATTTCAGCTGTATATTTGTATTTATCTTCTATAGGATGTTTAAGCTACGGTAAGCAGAGGGCCATAATGCACACATCCGCTTAGCTATGCTTAAACATTCCTTAGCCTAGAAAAAAAAATAATATTATTATTATTATATTATTATGTTATATACTGAGCATTTTGGTGTTCGAACAAGTCATTGAGGCCTGCAGTCAGGAAATAATTGCATAAATTTGGCTTTCACTCTTCTATCCTTCAACTTTCTAAGTTGGTGAGGGCAATATTTCAGATGTGCTCCTTTTTAGTACTTTCCCCCCATTGTTTGTGCCTTTGTCCACATTTCCTGCTTTAGCAGGTTGCGAGGTGTTGTATGGCACCTTTACAATCCAGAGTGTGTGTCACAGAACCTGTCACACACCACCTGCATTGGTTTCCTGCTCCTGTATGTATTTCAGTGTCCACTAACACTGAAATTCATTTATTTAATTTCAATGTCCACGGACACTGAAATACTGGCATAATATTAGAGAATGTCTCTAATATTATGCCAGATCATGTTTGGAAAATGCCTTTCTGAGTTCAGGGGGTGTGTTTGTGGTCCGTCCACTACGTAAACATGCCCCCTGCTCTCATTCATGGTTCATGTCTGTGTAGCTTAAACAGCAGTGCACCTTCATGAATATGCAAGGCACACTGCCGTGGCTACACGGACATGAACCACTCCATGAAAGAATAGCACTATTCCTGCATGGAGTTTATTGAATCCCAGGGATTATGTAGCTTTCAGACTATGTGTCTCAGGCTGGAATGAGCCTGTCTCTGAGCAGTATATTACCATCACCAAAGATGATGCCACAGTATGAGCAAATAATGTTTGATTTTAAAAATTGGCTGTCTTCTAGTGGCATTCTAAGGAGAACCAATATTTGTCAGCTTGGGAGGACATGCCCAATAGACAATGTTGCTTTTCCAAGGGTGGTTTGTACCTTTTTCCTCTAGGCTTTCAAATAATGGCTAAAACTTTGTCCACCCCATGTTGCCTTTTTTAGGCTACGCCAAATTGACAAACCTACTGACATAGCAAACTCAAGTCAATGGAACCTCAAGGTGTTACTGTTCAATGCTAGGAGCCTAAATAAAAAACTACACTCTCTCAAAGCCCTCCTCACAATCATGAATAAAGATATTTGTGCAGTTACAGAGACATGGTTTAAAGAGGCAGAGAGTGCACTGACAGTGCAAGGTTTCAGTGCCTTCCACATTTTTAGACTAGTAGCTGCACAGATGAGGGCTAAAGATGGAGATGTCTCAATAAACATCAGTAACAGACATACCTCTAGGGTAGTCAAACAAGATAACGTGCTGGAGTTCCTCCATAATGCAGATCACCATAGTCAAAATCCCATACCATATCTTAGCCAAGCTATAGGTCACCATCTATGTCGCAAGAAGCTCACAATGCATACTTGGACCTAATAGAGACACTTACTATCTAACTGAATACACTACTTGTGGGAGACTTTAATTAAACTTCCATAGATTGGGAATCCTAATCAGCTTCAAATCTACATACACAGAGATACCTTGTTTTCACAAATGCAACCTTGACCAAATAGTAAATACACCCAGTAAAGGCCCCAACTTACTGGATCTTGTTCTCACAAATATTTGAGAACTCTGCATCCCCCAGTGTACATAATCCCATTAAAATCAGTAACAGTTAAGAACTATTCCAAGACAAATTACCTGTTATTAAGTGATGGTTTGTCATAGTTCAGTGCTCCTCCAAACCTTAGAGCACACCACTGTATGCTGAATTGCTGTCAGAAATTCTGTACAACCATGTCAGTGGCTACATAGAGGCTGCTGTACCTACCAGAAGGAAGCCCAGAAATAGCCCTAGAAACAAACTCACCTGTGGCATCCCAAATTAAACAGGATATACAATAAAAGGAAACATATGGCAAAAATCAAGGAGGGTAATTCCAACAAAGATAAAAACTCACACATCGATGTAAATAGGCAACTGACATGGCTAATTAGGAAGTTTGAGGGTGAGATATCCTCTCAGGTGAAAGATAACTATTAGGCTTTCTACTGCTATGTCAGAAACATTAAGGGCAGCACACAGCAATGTGCTGAACTGCTGACTAACCGTGTCACATTCACTGAGCCTGGCAATATAGTGAACCTATTAGCAGACAAATCCAGTTCCAACTTTACCGCCTCTCACTCCCAACCATCCCTCCAATAATATCCTCAAACATAGCACCTACAGCTTCAACTACAGAGCATGTACTAGCTGCAATCACTAAAGCCAAAAGCTTGGCCTCAGTAGTCCCTGATACATTCCAAAATGCCTTCTACATAGTCTAAAATAGGACTTAGAAGGACACCTGGAGTATTATTTTACTATAGTTTTAAAACTGACTTTATGCCATGAGAATGGGGGTCTGTGATGGTCATACCCATTCATAAGGGAGGGCATTCAACAGATCTTGGAAACTACAGACCCATTACTCTGTCTAGACTTATTTGCAAAGTCATGGAAAGAATTATCATGGAAATTATCAGCAAGGACATACAAGATTTCCAGACACTGGATACAACCTAGTTTGGTTTTGTCAAAGAAAGGTCATACTTGCTGAAAATGTTGGGCTAATCTGAAAAAGTCACTAAGGAGATGGATGAATGGAAAATTGTGCATACTGCCTATCTAGATCTGGCTAAGGTATTGGATACAATATCTCACGTGTGCATTGTAAACACAGTTATAGAACTAGGTATAACCCCCTCTATAACATATTGCAGAGCTAGCTGGATCATTGAGAGGACCCAGGCAATTAGAATCAGTGAGGCTACCAAAGAGGCTGGTCAGCAGTGGAGTCCCACAGGGCTCTGTGCTAGGCCCTGTCCTATTTGGCATCTACTTCTTGGATGTCAAAGCCAATGTCAAAGGCCTTTGTCTAACCAAGTTTTCAGATGATTGCAAACTAGGAGCAGTCATTGAATTCCCTCCAAGAGGAGAGCACCTTCAGGAAGATCTATTACAGACAAACGGCTTGGTGTCAAAGTCATGTCTTAAAATTCAATACCAAGAAATGCATTATACCACCTTTTGAGAAGTTTGTCAACCTGGGTAACTATGTCATCAATAAGACATCCTTACAAGTTGATTCAGTAGTAGGGGATCTGGGAACTCATGTAGATATTAACCTAGCCTTCGACCAACATGTGCCCAAGGTAGTAAGAAAATCCTTCTGTGTTGATTAATTTATAATCAAGGACATGACATCTAGGTCCAGAGGGGTCATTATACCACTGAACATGACCCTCATCAAGCCCATTGTAGAGGATAAAGCCCCCTTTAGTAAGTACCTGACCAAGCAGATGCAGCAGTTGGAATGACCACAAACCTTTCTTGCAAAAAATGATACAGGGAGTAAACACAACATCCTGTGCAGATTGCCTCAAAGTCCTGTCTCTTCACTCTGTATCATACAGACTTCTGATAGGTGATCTTTGCCTGGCATACAAGGCATCCATGTACCCTGTTTTGATGAATCTTTTCACATTCGCAAAATAAACAGCATCAGAACTACTAGATTAAAAGACTTAAATTTTGCTTGCAAAATAAGTAGGATATGTTAGAGAGACAGCTATGTTTCTCAGAGAATTCCCATTCTCTGGATCAGGCTCTCCATCATGTGAAGCAGAATTCATCCCTATCCTTAATAAAGCACAATGTAGGCATGTAGATGGATAATCAGAAATTCACCCTTGGTCTGGTTCCTATGTGTCTGATGGGCAGAGGCAATCAGTAAATCACCCCCTATAAATCAAATATAAATCAAATTTTGGGTCTCAATTGAGTTGCATGACTACACTTTTAAGAACCCAATTGTATATCTCTCTCTGTCTCTCTCTCTCTCTATGTATATATACAAACACGCACATATATTCATATATTGATCCCTAATATTTTCTTCTTCCTTGAACAACAGCTAAGCAAAAGGTAGATGTGGCAGTTTAATAAACTGTGAAGGTGAATAGCTACAAATGGGAATGTGAGAAAATGTGAAGTAGCTTAGGTTCATGTTTGATTGTAGTGTGTGTGGACATTTAGTTTTGTGGAGTTGTATTTGAGTATTTTCCATGTCAGACATAAGATGTTGGTTTGCCGGAGAAAACTGATTTTTTTACTCTAATATGGAAACTTGTAGATACACAAACGTTTTTGGCATTGGGGAGGTAATGTGTGTGTGTGAGCATTTGTGTATTAGAGTTACAAAAAGGGCTGAGGAAGGGGGTATATATAGTGCTGTACATGTGTGCATTGTACTTTGTGTTGCTTATATAAGTGGAAGATAAGAATGTGTTTGGGAATGTTAATGGCAAAAGGTGTGTATATAGTGGAAGTTTTGGCACTATGGTGTGGCTGTTTATGGGTCTATATCATTTCACTGAAAACTCATTTCATCGAAGCTTAATTCATTGACACTTATTCATTGAAAGCTCACTTCACTGAAAACCCAATTCACTGAAAGCTCACTTCACTGAAAACCTATTTCACTGAAACTCATTTAGTTGAAAGGTATATATGGCCTTTTCCCCACTGTTGTGCGATCCTGGAGTTAGTATATAAAGTAAGAGGGGGTGTGGGGGGCATAGCCCCCCACATATTGTAAATATTTTAAAGCCTATAGATGGATACTTACAAGTGTAATGAATAAATTCTTACAGAAGACAACATGTAACCAATTTATGTGGGGGACTTCACCCCGCACCCCCCCCCTTACTTTATATACTAACTCCAGGATTGCACAACAGTGGGGAATAGGCCATATATACCTTTAACAAAATGAGTTTCAGTGAAATGGGTTTTCAGTGAAGTGAGCTTTCAGTGAATATGTGTCAATGAATTAAGCTTCTATGAAATGAGTTTTCAATTAAATTATATAGACTCGGTGTTTATCGGCAAGTGTTTGTGGGTTAGGGTTATATTTAGGGCTTGGGAACAGGGTAGGATTAGAGTGGTGCATATGTGCTTGATTTTTGCTACAGTGAGTGTCTTGTGTAGTGGTAATATTATGGATTTTTTTTTATCCTAAGCAAATGTGTATGATTGAGGTTAGGGAAGGGGCAGGAATAAGGTTAGCAAGCATTAGTAAGGTGGTGCAGAGGGACAGCCCCCTTACCCATCCTTACTAATGTGTGCCAACCTTAATCTAAAAGGCATCTAGGGTGATACAATACGGAGGACACAGGTGTGGCATGACAACACAGACATGATGAATGCTGCAGGTCATCACAGTAAATATTAGGATGTTCAGAGTACACCATTATTAGAAGGAAACTGATGCCACAGGTGAGGACCATCTATGCTTTCCCAGTGAGACCACCTTATTCCTGCTGGAACATCATATCAATTGCTGTAATCTAAGTATTTCATTAGGAGGGATAGAGGCTGATGTGCCAGAGAAATTTCACTATGATTGATGTGTCAAATTGGATTGCCTGGGAGTTTCATAGACAGACCATGAACTTCAGGACTGGCATGCAGGTCCACCTGCAATATGATAACTTTCATCAGAGGGAAGACAACCAACTGCAGGAGTGGATTACTAATGTCTGTAGGCATCCACTGGATCTGTACAGTAATTAAGATATTCCACAACCTAGCACCTCCACCCCATACTTTGCACTATCAAATAGGAATTCTGTTAGTTTTATCTGTGCTTTCACTGTATATGTTTTACATTCATAGGTTCATAGGTGTATACTAGGCTAATGGCCCTGGGGCCTTTACAAGCCTATCCCATATGATTAACCTGGCATCGTGCCACCCGACCTTAGTTCCTAGTGTATCTGTCGAGTAAAGCCACTGGAGTGATCCCTGGAGTGAATTTTCTATTTCCCATCAACTCATCAAGATTTCTCTTGGAGATGGCCAGCGAGGTGCTCTGCTTGACATGTATGGGAAGTCTATTGCATAGCATGGGCAGTCTCTGTCTTATAAACTTGGTTATATTATATTGTTATGGGTTATATTAAGGAGATATCTTCCACTTGGTCATCAAGTGTACATCAAACATAGTTACAAGTGTTGTGTTTCTGTGTGAATCATTAAACTGAATGTTGTGTACAACATAGAAAACCAGTCCAGTGCTAAGTACTGAATGACTGTTCATTCTGCAGTTATGTATAGTTAAGTGACTTTCTTTTTTCAAGTGATCATTGGGTTACTGCATAATAATCTTCTACTTACTAGATATAAATGTGTTCTATGATACTGCCTTAACATGCACGCTGAATATGACTTCCAGTATGCATTGGTTTTGGCAGTTCAACAAGCAAAGCACAGCACCCTTAGTGTTGTAAGCTGTTCCACTCTGGTTTCACTACCCACATCTGCATTTTGTATCCTGTTGCAGGTATCTCTCTTTTTTGTATCATAACAACACCATAAAAATTCACTGCAAATCAGTAGTGGACCGGAGTTCCGCTGTGGCAACCCCTAACCGGGAAAAGCCGAAAGAAAGACAGGACTGCTGTGTTGCCTCTTATCAGTTACAGATGCTCCATGCTGTCCATAAGTTTACATATTTTTGATTCAGTTTGCATGAAAACTTACATCAAGTAAGTCACAGATGACAATGCATTTCTTCGATGTCCACAAGAATCCACGGATAATACTTGTGTGATGGTATTTGATGAACATTGTGTTTTTTTCTCATTCATATGAGCTTTGCACACACTTAACAGTGTATGCATGTTATCAAAGTTTAATCTTGGTTGTGTACATGCACAAATGTATACATAACAAATATATGTACACAGCTGCTTCATATGCTTACTCACATATCTTTACACAGAAAATTGCATGTGAAATTTCAGGTACCTTGGTTTGTTAAACACAGTATAGTGCTGTTACAGTATGTGGTAGCATGGAAGAAAGTTAATGTAGGACAGCAGCAATGGCATCATCACAGGTAAAGCAATTTAGCTGTAATGTGGACTGCTGTGTTCCCAAAGGTTCAACTGCAGTCTATATTATGTTGGAAGTAGTTTAATTTTTTTATGTTGTGTAATTCTACAGATATGTCTCTTATCATTTACAAATGTCCTATTTGTTTAATAGCTGTAGACCTTTGATGTGCTGACTGCATACACACTATTCTGCATGGGCAGTGATTGACTACTCCTTTCATTGTTGTCTGCAAAACTCTTCAATTAACTCTGGTCATATGATGTTAAATACTCTGGCAAAGAGTTTATTCTTATTTAAATGTCTTTATCTCATGTAATACATTCTCTGTGTTGACAAACACAAGTTTTGTTGTACAAACACACACACATAGCACGTTCAAATATATCTGTAAATATGTATATTTGTTCATCATTGCCCACATACCAATTTATGCATGGAAACCTGCATCTTTCCACTCATATACATACATGTTTGTAGGCACACTAACATTCTGGGTTTATGCTGCTCTCCACTGTAGAGGGTAATGAGCACATCACTTTTCCCCTATAACGCATCACATTTGCCTCTGTTCCTTGCAATATGCTCATTATTTTACATTATAATTTAATCTACTGTTAATAAACATAGAGCAATTGCAAATGTACCTCCAAAAGACACGCAAATTAGTGGTGAGTTGGAAAGCCTGTGTGTATGTTGGATAATCACCCACATTTTATTCTTTAATTTATAGCAGGTATTTATGGGTTCATAGGTAAATAGTAGGCTATCAGTCTGAAGACTATTAGAAGTCTAGCCAATAATCAGAGGTCAGAATCATGCCCGGTACTTTGCATCTGCGAGGTAAAGAGATTAACCATTATGCCAAACCTTCCCCCATGGAGAAAAACTCACCTGGTTTTCCTACGTGGTCTACCCTTCTGCATCTCATTAATGACATGAATCAAAATTTTTAGGGTAGGTATATAGATATAAATATTACCATCTAGGTCCACATGGTTAGACTAAATGAAATTCCTACGTGCAATTTCCCCATCTATGTAGGTATGTGTACATGTTACGAGTACATGCACACACATGCATATATATATATATATATATATATATATATATATATATATATATATATATATCTATACAAACATACTTATATAATATATAAACACACACATGCACACACACACATATAGATAGATAGATAGATAGATAGATAGATAGATAGATAGAATGATAGATGGAAGTCATGGATTATGCCAAGTGCGTGGGGTAGATAGCTATTTAATCTACAACATATGAATGACAAAGCAGCTGACTGACAGGTGTATGAGATCACACAATTCCTGGGGCTGGGGAATATGCTATTTCCCTGTGTTTTGCAATCTCTGAGTTACTATATATGATTAGAAGGGGGTGTAGGGGGTACAGTAGGGGGAAGAGTGGGGCTTGCTCCCTGCAAAAAAAAAAAGTTTTTATTTTAAAAGTAAAATTTTGCATGCACTGAGACTGTTTCTTAGTGCATGTAGAGTGGCTTGTCGACACTGCTGTTTTTGATGTTTTTATGTCAACATTTTACCTGACAACAATGGCCGAATTCATTTTTATGTAGTACAGCTATTATATAGACAGAGAGAGAGATAGGTAGCTATAGATATATATCCATCTCTCTTTCTTTCTCTCTCTATAATATATATATATATATATATATATATATATATATATATATATATATATTTTTTTTTTTTTTTAATATTTCTGTGTTATCCACTGTAAGAAACATATGCATGTCCTTTAATATCTTTAATATCTATAACTGACATATGTATACCATTATACATATTTCTATCCCATAGATATACATTAATATATATATATATATATATATATATATATATATATATATATATATATTTTTTTTTTTTTTTTATACTTTCAAAGCACTTATTGATGGAAAATCACAGCTGAGCATAGTATGTGCATTTCACACAACAAAATATGCATATATATATATATATATATATATATATATATATATATATGTGTGTGTGTGTGTGTGTGTGTGTGTGTGTGTGTGGGTGTGGGTGTGTGTGTGCAGATAGATTTTTTTTTTTTTAGGCAAGCATGGGTAGACACACGTATGTCTGTATGTATGTATATATATATATATATATATATATATATATATATATATATATATATATATATATATATATATATATATATATATAAACATATTAGGTAAGTCATACAAATTGTGCAGTAGTGTTACAATTGAATGAATACATGCCTTATCATGTATTCAATGTACTAGTGCTCTGTTACAAAATAGTAGTAAAGCTTACACTAGAAAGAGAAGACACACATGTTGTGTTGGATATTTCCATTTGTAGTGCTCAGTATACATATGTAGCTGTGGCAGTCCATATATGTGTTTGTTTACATATACATACACATGCATCTGTCTGCATTCTGCAGAATTATGTGACATATTACTGACAGACCAAATCTGTATACATTTATTTTTTATATAATACAGCAATAACCAATGACGTGGGTGTGATATATTGAAGATTTACCCACTGTTAGTGTGGTTTAATCATAAGGGTGAAGGCCGAGTGATTAAACAAAACCAACTGTGGGTAAATCTTCAATTTACTACACCACAGTGTCAGCTATTGCTATTATAATTTGCTGTATCATAGACTATATTTAGACCTGCTGAATCTAGCTCTGTTTGTTTAACTTAAGCACTAAACCAGGCCATCTTTTGTTAGAGATGGTTCCCCTGCACCCTACTGGCAAGAGAGTGAGGTATAACTCATCTGGTTGAAGTTTGCTGGAACAGGGCTCAGTTTTGAGCTTTTTTATTGGTTAATTGGTTAATTTGTTTAAATCAGTTTGCTCTTGTATGCTACTGTTATATTTAAGTGCTTATCTGTTCACCTGTGTTAAATCGACCTAAACAGAGTTTAAATATCTTTAGCGTAGTCTGGTTACAGGTTTTGCTGTATTCGGATCTGTTTGTATGATTCTGTGTTTCCTGGTACACCATTTTGTGTTGGCTGCAGCCTTCTTGCACTTAGTGGGAGTAAGTGAACTGGTTGCAACTGGTTTGGCATGGGGTGTTTAGCTAAGAACCCAGGGACAAGAGTTGATCGGTCAGTTCAAATGTTTCCATTTTACTTTTGTTTTTGTGGTATTTAAACCCCATGTTTGTCCAGGTTTGTGCTTGTTTGCACATCACGCAGCGCCACTGTGCTTTTTTAAGCTTTTGTGAGGTATCTCAGCTGAATTTGCTCCCTTACCAGCACTCCTGTGTAAGTGAGGCCCTCCCTTGCAGCAACTATATTGATTTCATCCAGCGCTACTTACACCAGTAGGTACTCTCTTCATATAGTACCCACTCTACCATCCCTGAACTCTCTTCTACAGATGCTGACAACCATGGATGGACAATTTCCTATGGTTTCTCCTGCAAGTCTGGTTGATATGGGCATACTGAGTAGCAACTGTCTCATGTACACAGATAACCCTGTCCTACTACCACCTAGGAACACAATATGCGAGAGATGCAATTACATTAAGAACCCAGAATTCTTACTGTCTTAGTTACAAGCCAGTACATCTGGCACTGAGAAGGTTGTCTGCTCAAACACTATAAACACCACACCTCCAACACCACCCACACCTGTATTACACACTCCTACATATGCAGAGGTTCTCAACAAAAACATACCTAAACAAAAGAGACCTCCGAAGCAAAAACACACATGCACATCACAACCCACAGCACTAACACCACACATAGTGCACATGCCTGTGTCTCACAGCATCTAAGGCCTAGCTACAAACCTAACATA
Organism: Protopterus annectens; assembly: GCF_019279795.1. Taxonomy (NCBI): domain Eukaryota; kingdom Metazoa; phylum Chordata; order Ceratodontiformes; family Protopteridae; genus Protopterus; species Protopterus annectens. The sequence continues at coordinate 65,443,318 of NC_056726.1, read as the reverse complement.
CTAGTCATAGGTGAGTCTATTGTGGAACACACAGATGTGTCCCTCACTGGGTTAGACAAGGAGAAAGTCACATTAGGTTGCTTGTCAGGTGCTAGAATCTGCAGTATCATACACGCACTCATCTGTTAACAACAGGTGCATTTATAACTCTCTCATAGTCCATGTCGGTGTGAATGAGTTGAGACATACCTCTCTGGACTATATGAAGAGAGACATGATTGAGCTCACTGAATATGTGTCCCAGGCAGGTATATCACTAGCCTTAAGCAGCAACCTACCGTTACCCAGAATGATGCCTCATTACAAAAAGAAAATGATTGGCTTTAACAATTAGCTTAGTTTTTCGTGTCATTCCAAGGGGATCCAGTACCTGACAGCCTGAGAGGACATAAATGACAGACTATGATGCTTTGCCAGAGATGGCCTTCATCTATCTCCCCTGGGCTTCAGGCTTCTGGCAAAGGCTCCTGCCTCACCCATAATGCCTTTTTAGGCAAAGTCATGAGCACAAAATCACCAACGTGAAAATTTCTTCTAAATGAAATTTAAAAGTCATGCTGCTAAACGCTAGGAGTCTTAGCTTGAAACTGCACTCATTGTAAGCATTCCTCACCCTGGAGAATGCTGACATTTGCGCAGTCACTGAAACCTGGTTCAAAGCTGTGGAGAACACCCCAGCCTTACCAGTTTACCCATCCTACCATACTTTCATACCCCAAATGGGGGGCTACAAAGCCAAAGGAGGTGGAGTTTCAATATTTATCAAAGACGTACGTACCTCCAGGCTGGTCAAATGGTATGACACACAGGAGACACTCCAAGTACAATTAACTCTTGAGAAAACACCCATTTAAATCATAGCTAGCTACATACTCCCAACCATGACTCAGGATACCCACTCCACCTATCTGGGCTTACTTGAATCCATCAAGATTCAACACTCTACCATGATCCTGGGTGACTTTAACTACTCAACCATATAGTAGAAGACCTATTCTAGCCCAAACATGAATGTCCAGAGAATCCTCAACTTTGTCAATGTCAATGCATTGGATCAGCTGGTCGACAACCCCATGAGAGGTGAAATTATCCTTGACCTGGTACTAACCAACATGAGTAGCCACTTTAGCACCCCTACAGTGTCTCCTTGGTAAGATCTGACCATAAAGTGATCACTTTTGAAGTCATCATCTCCCCTGACCTTCCCCTTGTCAGGGTCAAACAAAAAAACTTTTCCAAAGCTGACTAAAATCAACTGACAGCAGGTATAAGCAGATTCACAGCCACCATCTCTTCCACTGGCATTAGCACTGATGTCCAAGCCTACACCAAAAAACTATATGAGCACCTACATAGCTGTATGGCCTCAGCTGTACCTGACAGGACCAAATCATCTCCCTCAAGGAAGAGTAAACCTGTCATGTGGACAGCAGCAATAAACAAACTCTATAATAAAAGGAAAAAAATTACTGTCCAGGACCAAGAAGAAGCATGTGCCAAGTAGGAAGCAATCTCTCCTTTGTCTGAACAAGCAAATAAGGTCACTGGTGAAATTCTCTAAGGTTAACTTTGAGTCCAAATTGGCCACATCCACTGAGGATAAGCACAAGGCCTTCTTCACATACATCCGCATTCTCAAAGGTAACACCCAAATCTGCTCTAAACTGTGGTCAAGAACACCACTTACACAAAAGCCATAGATATAGCCAAACTGCTGTCAGATAGGTTCAGTAAAAACTTCATCCCCCTGTCTCCCACATCAGCAAACCAGGATATCCCCAGCACCTTCCCCCCTTCCCTTATCACCAGGGAACATGTATTTAATGCCCTCTCAAAGGCAAAAAGTACAGTCTTCATGGGACCTGACAACATCCCTGGCTGTATACTACATGAACTTAGGCATGAGCTGTCAGCTCCATTAGGCACCCTATTCAACCATAGCCTGAGCACCGGCTTCATCCCAGCTGAATGGAGGACAGCTACTGTCATCCCTCTACACAAAGGTGGAGCATCCACTGACCCAGGCAATTATAGGCCCATCAGCCTAACTAGCGTGATCTGCAAGACCATGGAATGCATTGTCATGGACCTTATAAACAAGGACATTGCCAACCTCCAAGCACTTGACCACACACAGTTTGGTTTTGTCAAAGGGAGAATATGCCTGTTAAACTTGGTCGACTTCTTCTAAACAGTCACCAAAGTCATGGTCAGTGAGAAGACCATGGACACCACCTACCTTGACCTAGCCAAAGCCTTCGACACTATTTCCTACTCAGGAATAATACACAAATTATCTCAACTAGGCATCAACCCATATGTTACCAGATGGGTAGCTAACTGGCTCACTGATAGAACCCACTCTGTCAAAATGGGGAAGCCACCTCTAGTAGTAGACCCATAACGAATGGTGTACCCCAAGGATTAGTCTTGGGGCCTCTACTGTTTGTGATATACTTTTCTGAGGTGCAAGTCAAAACCAGTGGTCTGTGGCTGACCAAATTTACAGATGACTGCAAGCTGGGTGCTGTCTTAAATTCCCTTAATTATGTGAACATCCTCCAAGAGGGCTTTACACAAACTAATGATTGGTGCTAGAAGCATGGCCTCAAACTGAATGCCAACAAATGCATCAGTATCCCATTTGGGGAAAATGGTGTCCCCAGTAATTATCACAATAATAACAATGTACTAAGCATGCAATGAGTCATGAGGGAATTGGGCACTCAGGTTGATAGCAACCTGAATTTTGACCATTACATTGCCTCCTTTGTACGGAAGGCTTTCTACATGACCCACATCATAAGTAAGGCTATTTCATCCAGGAACAAGGAGGTCATAACATCCCTGTACTCCTCCCTTATCATACCCATTATAAAGTACAATGCCTCCTTCAGTATGTACCTTGTCAAGCACTTGCAGCAGCTGGTGGAACCACAGGGGGTTCCTGACCAGGAAAATCCAGGGTCTCAAACACTTATCCTATACAGGTAGGCTAAAAGCCCTGTCCCTCTACTCAGTCTTGTACAGACTGCTCAGAGATGACCTGCATCTGGCATACAAGGCCATCTCAGACCCAACCTTGATGGAGTTGTTGCATGTTGTTACGTCAAACTCCACTTGTGCAACCCACACATAAGGTCTCAACCTTGTCTGTGATATTAACAGAACTTGTTGGCAAGATAGATTTGTGTCCCAAAGACTCTGCATCTCCGGAATTGATCTCTCCATGTCAAGCAGAGTACCTCACTTGCACTCTTTAAGAGGAACCTGGGTGACTGGATGGGAAACAGTAAATGCACCCCTGGGATCCCACCTGTGCTTCTGCTGGACAGGGAAACAGCTGCTGTCTTTGTGGAAACATGGGTGAAATTCTTAGCTAGGCTTATAAGGGCCTAGTAATATCCTATGAACCTAGACAATGACATTATTTAAGACACAAACTACTAACTTTTCTTAAATAATGTCTTTGCATTTTGGCTCTGTGGTGTTCTTCCACATTTGTTGCATACCCTGCTGCTTTTCTGATGTATTGCACATTAGTATGGGACTTACATTCCCATACTTATGCAGCACATCAGTGCTTTGGAAAGGAAGCAATGGATAAAAGATCTGTTGCTCCTTTTTTTTAAGGCTGAAATTTGGATACTTTAGCGGTATGAGAGATACATGTTGGAGAAAATTCAGGGAAAATCAGGTACATTTCTTTCATTTTGAATAATGTGCCTGATTTTCCTAATATTTTCTCTGTGCTATCTCACTCATACCTCTGGACTGTCTGGATTTCTAATTTTATTTATTTATTTAATTATTTTGTTATGGGCAAACCTGTCAAGCATACTCACATGGACAGCATGCAGAGCTACATAAGGCAAATAATGCATGCTGTACCAGGCAAGGGAAGTCTATTGAGTGCAATGTACATATAAATGAAGCATATGAATTCAGAAATAAATAAGAGAGGAGGGTAAATGGGAGAGACAATTCCAATAGATGGATTACCAGGCAGGGGAAGTCTACTGAGTACAATATGCACAGAAATCAAAGCGTTGTATACAGAAATATGTCTGTGGGGGGATAAATGTTCAAATTGTAGTAAGATAATTGATTTTAAAGGTGCTTCTGTCACAAAGACAACTTTGCGATAATAAAATTGTGCAATATGTATGTCATGATAATTAATTGTGGACACACTTATTGAGCAAATATAGGTAAATAAAAGGAGAAATGATATTATAGGCTGTTAGAGTTACACAAATTAACACTGTAATGGAGGATTACAGGAGATATGAAAGTCATTAACATATATTGAGTTGAGATGACAGCAAGGATGCTATGTACATTATGGGATATTTGCATAGCGTGCATTTCATCAATGTAACATTTTGGAACATATGAGTGGCTCAGATGATACAATCTCCTTTTGCAAGAATCTAACCCATCCCATCAATGTTACCCCTGAGCTGTGTATTAACAAATATTAGCTAAAACATTCCCCCGGATTCTAAAATGCTTGCACGGCATGCATGATTAGTGTAAGAGGTAATGTTGGCAATATGGCAGCCGAGCAAGCCACATATGTGCTTGTTTGACGTGCACAAGCGCTCTTGCACTAGTCCTGCATGTTCCCAGCCCCCGTATACAAATTACCCCATTTGCAGGAGAAAACCATGCAAATGAGGTAAATCTGCTATCCAGGAAGCTGGAATCAGGCCATGCAGGACTAGCGTAATCTGCAGAAATGTACTCAGTTAGTAACTGAGTACGGTTCTGCAAAATCCAAAACGAAGACATGACAGCTCCAAATAAAGGCTGCATATCATTGAGGAAGCATGCCAATGGCCAAGTATAAGGCCATTGGCATTGTAAAGAATACAAAACGTAAAAAATACAACTTTAATTTTATTTCCGCTGATCATGGCTGTTTAAGCATAGGGCAGCGGTGTACAAACAGGATCAGTGGGAAAATAAGAAAATAAACCTAAAACAAGCATTCTAACTAAAATCAGTATTCTGCCATGCAAGTCAATGGCAGGCAAAAGACAACCTGGCCAGTGAATAGTGGTTGCTAAGGGAGGAGGCTCAGTGTGACACATGTAACTATGCATTAGCAGGCAATCCTATGCAAATGAGGGGAAGGATAGTGAATCCCAGTTTTCCCCATCATGTGAGGCAGGCCCCAACAGTGTAAGAGTATGAACAGCCAAGTGCAAGACTAGGAGGTAGGTGACATCATGGGTGGGTGAGTCAGGCATACTGTAAGTGGATTGGAGCCCTGTGGCTCGGGTTTGCTCCTAGCTTAGCACAGCTAAGCTAAGGGTGTGTCTCTAAACCTGCCTAGCACTCTTGACAAAGTGTAAGTGGGTGTGCATGCCATGCACCGGGATTTACAGGAAGAAAAAGGAAGTTAAACCAGGAAATAGCAGCAGTGTGCACATTTGAGCACTCTGATTGCACGGTGCGCCCCCGGGCTGAAACAGAATGGCAATGGGAAGGGAAAACAGCAGTAAGAAGGTAATCAAGGGGTACCAGCTTAGCTGCCAAGTGAAACATATCGGAACCAGCCAATTACACAGGCAGCAGACCAGCCTATCCCAGAACACTACTATAAACTATGCAAACACCTACCCCTCTGGTTTTTCCCACACTCTACACCACTGGTGTAAACAAGTGGGGAACTTTTAACACAACAGCAAAATGTTAGGGTCTGCAATAGCTATCATACAACTTGTGGAAAAGGTTGAGGGTGGTGAGGATGTGAACGCTGCCAACCAACCCACAGTGAGGAGATGGAGAAGAGTGTACAGACACAGGGTAACCTACCAAGAGCTGCATGAGCTGGAGATAGTGGAGCACTATAGGGTGGACATGGACCTCCTACAGCCATCCCAGTGGACACCAAGATATGTGTAGGCCTAAGAATACTAGCTACAGGTACCTTCCAAAGACCATCTGGGGATATGATAGGGATTTTACAGGCATCAGCATCCAGGGTACTCCACCAGTTCCTGGATGCCATGTCCCATCACCCATGAGATGCATCTCTTCCACCAAATAGCAGAATACCCTGAGGTAGTGGGTGCAATAGACTACATGCACATATGTATCAAAGCACCACCCAGTGAGCAGGGTAACATTTACATCAACCGCAAGGGCTTCCCCTCCATCATCTGTCAGGTCATGTGTGATGCCCAGAGCATAATACTGAATGTGTGTGCTGGCTGCCCATTTGCCAATGGGGACATCTCACGTGATCACCTACTGGGGGATACTGGATACATACTGGAGCCGTGGCTGATGACACCCATCAGAAATGCACACACACCCGAACAAGAACTCCATAATGAGGCACACGCACAAACAAGAATCATAATAGAGCATGTGTTTGGGATCTCGAGTCATGTTTCCAGTGCCTGGACACATCCGGTGGAGCCTTGCAGTACTCACCAACTACATGTACCCAAATCGTTCTTGTATGTGCCATGCTACACAATATAATCCTGTGGAAACAGCTGCAGCAGAAACAGTGTGGGGCAGGGCCACACAGCCCCCCACCATTGCCAAGGCCTGCATAGGCACAGAGTGACTCGGAGGAGGAGCAACCTGAGCCTGCCCCAGTAGGCAAAAGGAGGCATGTCCAGTATTCCCCGGCCCTGGCAAAGAGGCAATGCATAGCACATACACTGACACGGGATGGACCCAGGGAAAAACACCTCTCTCTGACTCTCACATACAGTAAAAGGGATGCCAAAGATTACACTACCTGTGGCTAACCATGCGTATGCAGTGTACTATGTGCATCCGACATAGGCAACACTGCAGCACCACCCTCAATACTGGGACACCCACAAGATAAGGGACTCACACATGCCAGTCAGGAGGGGGGGGGTCACATACCCAACAACAGTCACAGCCAGCAGGACAAATGTAGACAAACACAAACAAATGCTGTACTATGGCCTCTGAATGAGGGCTATGGGTAACCACCCCCCAGGCCTACACAGACAGACTACAGCAGGCCAGGTAGTGGGAAGTCAGTTGTGAAGACTAGGAAGTCAGAAACTAATATGCAGGTAATCAAAATCTAAGAACTGTAGTACACTAGTATGCCCTAGCCAGCACGATAGGTAAGACTACAGACTGAAATGGAGTACTTGACATACCAGTACAGTCCTAGCAAACGTATGCAAGTGTCAGGTGTGCCCCCCAATCCTATGTAGACATATAGTAACAGTCAGGTGTGCCCCCCCCAGTCCTGTGTAGAAATGTCAAAATTGTCAGGTGTGCCCTCCCCCTTCCTATATAGAAATATAGTAACAGTCAGGTGTGCCCCCCCAATCCTGTGTAGAAATGTAGAACTAGTCAGGTGTGCCCTCCCCCCTTCCTATATAGAAATATAGTAACAGTCAGGTGTTGCCCCTCCCAATCCTGTGTAGAAACATATAAATAGTCAGTTGTTCCCCCTCCGCTATGCAGAAATGTAACAACAGTCAATGCCAAATGATCGATAGATACCCTGCAGGCACAGCATGCTACCTGTTGGTGTACAGCACAAAGGTCAGCACTGCAGTACAAACTACCTGGACTTAATCCACACATGCAAAACAGACGGCCTTACTGGGCATGCTCATACACTTTGAGAAATGAAGGCAATGTCAATCAACAACATACTGAAAGGCCATGCTGGGCATGCTCACACACTGAAGGCCATATCTGCAAAAACCAGTGGACCAGACATATCCTGCGATTGGAATTGTTAGTGCAGACACTTGTCAGTATGCACCACTCATGCCTCGCACACACACAGTGGATAGGAATACAGACATATATGTAAGGACAACATACTATAATAAGCCAAAGGTAGATGGACATAGATGTGTGGGTGAGAGTGACCATGACAAGGAGCCATCCAGGCTTGTCCCACCCAGCACACAGCCAAAGGGCCCCAAACACATGAGGTGCAGATGACATTCACTGCAGATACTAGTGACCAGTACCTGTCACCACCACAGACTTTGTGGTGCACGTGCCAGCTGTGCAACATGACTGTAGAAGGAAGTAGTAATCTAGTAGCTGTATACACGTACCTGTGACATATGACCCCGTGTGTGGCTGTATGTGGCGTGTCACCCCTAGATGAATGGTTTATGGCCCATGCACACACAACCCACCCCATAGCGCTACTATGGCAAGCCTGTTGAGGTCATCCAATGTTAAATAAACCTTTGGGAGAGCTGTAGCTCAGTAATCTCCTTGGCATGTCCCATAACTGCATACTGCTGTGATGTGGTAAACTAGTTAGGTAGGAGTTCTAACCCCAGACCTGGCAACTGAGTGTGTGTTAGTTTGTGTGTGTGTCTGTCTGTCTCTGTGTAAAGAGCAATGCCTTTTACGCTACTCACACTCTTCACAATTCATATACCCAACTTTGGCAAGGCTGCTGACGTCACCTACCTAGAAATATACCTCTGGGAAAGTTGTAGCCCAGTAGTCTCCATAGTACATCCTGTAACTGCGTACTGCTATAGTGTGAAAAAGTAGTCAGGTAAGAGGTCAGACCTCAGACTTGGCCACTGACTGCTTGTGTGCGTCTCTGACTGTGTAGAGAGCAATGCTTTTTAGGGTACTCACACCCCTTACAATTCATATACCCAACTTTGGCAAGGCTGCTGATGTCACCCACCTAGAAATACACCTCTGGGAAGGCTACAGCCCACTAATCCCCATAGCACATCCTGTAACTGCGTATTGCTGTAGTGTGATAAAGTAGTTAGGTAGGAGGTCAAACCCCAGACTTGGCAACTGTGAGTTTGTGTGCATGTCTGTCTGTCTCTGACTGTGTAGAGAACAATGCCTTTTAGGCTACTCACATGTCTTACAATTTATATACCCACCTTTGGCAGGGCTGCTGATGTCACCCACCTAGAAATACACCTCCTCTGATTAAACAAACAAATAAGACAACCTGTAAAATCCTCTAAGGGCAACTTCAAAACAATTTAGCAACCATAGCTAAGGATAACCATAAGGTATTCTTCAGCTATATCAGTAACCTAAAAGGTAGGACCTAGATGTGTGCTGAACTAGCTGTGGATGGCATCACGCACACTGATCCTGTGAAAATAGCTAACAGGATCAGTGTGTGTGATGCCATCCACAGATGACATCCAGGGCTGTGTATTACATGAACTACAAAATGAACTGGCACCTCCCCTAAGTGTCATGTTTAATTATAGCCTCACCTCAGGCTTCATGCCCACTGAGTGGTGCACAGCTACAGTTATCCCACTCCACAAGGGGGATCCACCTTGGATCCCGGGAACATTAGTCTGACTAGCCTGATCTGCAAGGCCATGGAACGTATTGTCATGGAACTTATAAATAAAGAGATTGGCAACCTTCAAACACTGGACTCCACCCAGTTTGTGTTCGTGAAGGGACAATCTTGTCTCCAGAACCTGACTGACTTCTTCAAATCACTCTCCAGAGCTGTGGACGAGGGTAAGGTTGTCCACACAGCCTATCTGGACCTTGTCAAGGCCTTTGACACCATCCCCCTCTCTGGAATCATAGACAGACTTACTAAGCTGGGCATTAATCCCTACATCACTCGATGGGTTGCCAACTGTCTTACTGACAGAACCCACATTGCAAAAGTAGCCAACTCCAAATCCAGCTCCAGACAAGTGACAAGTGGAGTACCTCAGGGTTCAGTCCTGGGGCCGCTCTTGTTTGGCATCTACTTCTCTGAAGTACATGCCAACATTAAGGGACTCTGGTTAACAAGGTTTGCAGATGACTGCAAACTGGGAGCTATTATTTAATCCCCAAATTATGTGGATACTCTACAAAAGGGCCTTACAGAAACAGATGCTTGGTGTCAGAGCCATGCACTCAAGCTCAATTTCAAGAAATGTATAGTTATCCCCTTTGGGAAAAATCACATACCCATGAATTACCACATAGGTGGCAGTACACTAAACACTGAAAGTGTGATAAGAGACTTAGGGACATAGGTGGACAGTGGTTTCACCTTTGATAACCACATTGCCACAACAGTCAGGAAATCCCTCTATGTGGCACACCTCATCACTAAGGGCTTTTCATCCAGAAAGAAGGAAGTCATTGTTCGACTGTAATCATTCCTCATTAGACCCATTATATAATACAATGCCCCATTTGGTATATACCTCTCAAGACATCTGCAACAACTGGAAAGGCCGCAACCTCACTAAAAGAATCACAGGCCTAAAGCAGATGCCCTATGCTGACCACCTTAAAAAACTCCAGCTATACTCTGTCGCATATCGTCTACTCAGAGGTGATCTCTGCTTAACATACAAGGCCATGTCAGACTCAGAGCTATTGGACATGCTACACTTTAGAAATCCCAATCCCTCAGTCATCACAATAAACCCCAGACTCTGGAACAGACTGGAAGTAAATAGTGTGGGAAGAAATAGCCAGGGAATTGTTATGGATAGCCTTGTATAGGCCCTAGTGCCAATAGACTAGGACCACCCTATGAATCTATGAACCTCTGAGAAGGTTGTAGCCTAGTAATCTCCATAGCATATCCTGTAACTGCATACTGCTATAGTGTGATAAAGGAGTTAGGTGGGAGTTCTCACCCCAGACCTGCCAGCTGTGTGCGTCTGTGTGCATGTCTGATTATGTAGAGAGCAATGTTTTTAGGGCTCTCAACACCCCTTACAATTCATATACCCAACTGTGGCAAGGCTGCTGATGTCATCCACCTAGAAATACACCTCTGGGAAGGATGTAGCCCAGTAATCTCCATAGCGCATCCCATAAGTGTGTACTGCAGTGTGATAAAGTAGTTAAGTAGAAGGTCAAACCCCAGACTTGGCAACTGTGTGTGTGTGAGTCTGTGTGTGCGCTTGTGTGCGTGTCTGTCTGTCTCTCACTGTGTAGAGAGCAGTGTAACTACATACAGCTATAGTGTGATAAAAGAATTAGGTGGGAGTTCTAACCCCAGACCTACCAACTGTCTGTGTGTGTTTGGGTGCATGTCTGACTACATAGAGAGCAATGCTTTTTAGGGTACTCACACCCCTTATATTTGATATACCTAACTTTGGCAAGGCTGCTGATGTCACCCATATAGAAATATACCCAGTAACCTCCGTAGCACATCCTGTAATTGTGTACTGCTGTTGTGTGAATTAGAACTGTGGTAGGGTTCCATCTCTACCCATGACAGTTTTGGATGTATTGTGTGTGTGTGTCACTGTCTGTGTAAGGAACAATGTATTTTAGGCTAGTCACTCAAAGTAAATTTCAAATGCCCTACTTTGGCAATCCTGCTGATGTCATTCATTGTGAAATATACCTTTGGGGAAGATGTTTTCTAGTAATCCCCATGGTGCGTCTTATAACAGCTCCATGCTGTAGTGTGATATAGACCCCTGTTAGGTTGTATACCCACACATGTCAGTTGTGGATGTTTTGTGTGTCTCACTGTCTGTGTAGGGAGCAATGCATTGTAGGCTAATCACTCACAGTAAATTTCAAATGCCCTACTTTGGCAATCCTGCTGATGTCAGTCATTGTGAAATACACTTTTGGGAAGGAGTACTCCAGTAATGTCTGTGGTGCATACTATAACTGTGTAGTCTAATAAACTAGTTAGGTAGGAGTTCTACTCCCAGACATGAGAGGCGTGCATATGTGTGTTTGTAACCCATATCCTGTGTAGAGGTGGTTGTGACACATTTGGGCAATGTGGAAATGGTTTTGCATATTTCTTATATGGTGGCCCTACATCACAATGTTCACCATACAGGGATAACACATGTGAAATGGTTGAGAGGCTGGGGTGCAAAGCCATACCCATACATGTGGCATCAAGGCCAGACAATCACAGTTAGCAACCCCAGTATTACCCAGAGAACACTCTCAACCCATGTCTCATACACACACACATGCCTAGGCAACAGCCAATATGTGGGTAGTACACTGCATATTGGCCACTTATAGTAACTTTGGAGTGACAGCATTGTTCCCATGTTCCCCAATGGATACCTGCACCACCTGTGGTGCCATCACATGTGTCCCACAATGGACATGCCATGCCTGACAACATGCCCTGTATGGACAGATGCCACTGACACCAGGGAATGCTGTTAGCATGCTCTCAATGTAGGTGTAGGGTAAACCTGCTGGCCATTACCAGTTCCCACCACAGGTGGGCAGGACTGACACATCTGATGATAATCTGTGTTCACAACATGGGTCAGACACCCCTGGTAGAGTTGCACATGTCACTGTACATGCATGTGGGAGGTGTGCACATCCCAGACATTGTTCATATCATGGACTAAGGAACACATATATGGCAAGTGATGCACAGCATTGGCCACACACAATAGTCACCCAGGTGACTGGCAAGGGGATACAATACCCACCTTTGTGGGCAAATGCAGAAACTACAGCCCTGAACCACAATGCAAACAATCATGTGGCCTGATGCCAAGGTACACCCATTGCCTAGCCTTGTACAGCCATCTGGCCCAGTCGAAGACCACACACCCATGTAGACATGCACCCATGCATGTCAGTACTGGCACTCTGTATGTTTGTGTGTGTGTTGTATGGTGTGTATGTTCACATCCACACTCCCTACAACCCCCATGGGCATACTGCAGCATGCTGTCTAATGTCAGACACCTCCCCATACCCTTTGCCCATACAACCTCCATATGACCTGTGTGGTGCATGTGATACCTGCACAGTGACGTGATGCAGCAATCCCACTACTGATGAATTGTACTCCTGGCCCTGCCAAGTGTTCAATGTGTGTGTGTCCCTGTGAGAGTCTGGTTGTGTTGATGCTGGCACTTGTTCATGTGGACAGGCATGTGTATGTCACCTACTATATAGCTACCATATCCCCGTTGCAGATGTCACTCACCATCATATATATGTTCTGAGTGTTCCACAACAGGTAACCAATGTTGAGTATCCAATAACTGCACTGAACCATGCTAGCACTACATAGTTTTCAGGGGGTTGATACCTTGTGCTGGTAGGTGTCTGACCCAAACATGCTTCAGTTTTACTCTCCCACCTCTCCCTGACATGTCTTTGCCTCTGTCTGCCTCTTTCACCCCCTCTCTGGTGGATGTGGTGACCTACACCTGCTTTGCCTAGGCAACAGCATGTGTATTTTAAGTGATTCTCATGATCAGCTGATGGACTCTGCATGACTTGCAGCCCTCCCCTAGCTGATTGCACGTGAAACAGCTGTGATAACATTCCCATAACCAATTGCATGGAAACACACTCCAATAACTAGGAACACCATGGTGGTGTTTGCCCTTTTCATCCACTGTGAGCAGGAACTAGATCTGTCATTTGGCAAACAGCATCTCAGATGGATTAGGGTTTACCTCTAACAGCATACACTGTGGAACGAGGGCAACAAACAGGAGGGGGATGTGCCTGACCTGACTACAGACTGTAAGTGCTGTTATACTGCATTTGGAGTAATGTTGGTTTAACAGTGTTTGTGTGGATATGGCTGTTGTACATGTATTAATACCTGCCATGTCAGTTCCATGTTTATGAGGAATCCCCATCTGCTGGGTCATTTGCAGACTGGGCAGTGTTGTGTCTTATTTTCATGTGTCACCCACGGAGCATTTATCTGTGGATGGCAGGAGGTAGTGTGAGGGATTGCAATCTGTAGATGGTGAACACCGTGATAGTCACTGATATCATATCCCTCATAGGACATATGTTGCAACAAACCCTGTTACAACAGGAAATGTATACGGTTATTACAGCAATATGTCAATATTGGCCCTGTGTATGTGCTTCCAGCTACACCTCTGTCAACCTTTGTACATATGTCATGCATGAAGTGGTGCACATGTGCTGTACACCATAATTAGTGCCATCATATCTGATAACAAGCCAGTGATATATCTTGACTGCTACACATGTTATGTACAGTAGGGGTTATATTTCATGACATTACCTGGACATTCTGTGGAAGTTTGTACAGTACTGAGGTCTGTGCACATATGGTCAAAGATGACAGTGTGTGTATTGTTAATATGTACTTTAGCCTGTGTACAGACTGTGGTAGATGTCATTATTCTAGCTCCCCTCCTATCTGATGTTACATGCTGCTCCACTGTATTGACATACATATTTATAGGGCCATACACACACGTGTCCCATACCACACACAGCCATCAGACCAAACTGTGTAGCATCCCAGTATATGTAGGGTCAATCTGTGAGTGGCACATATGACGATGGTGTAGAACAGATAGTCCATATACTATAATATCATGCTAGCTAACCATATGTGGCTGTGGTTGTGTTCACATTGGTTGTGGTTATGCACTTTCACATCATATCTTATCCTGTGCTGTGACATGCCTGTTGAGCCTGCTTTATATGCAGGTACATATGCATTCCCCCACAGCCTGCACAGTGCATTGTTACATGCCTAGCAGCATAGTGTACTTACCCAGTGAGATGCCATGGCAGATATTTGCCAGATGTGCCGCTGCTGGGCCTCCCTTAACAGTCATGTATTTCAGACAGAGAAGTGGGATGCTGTACAGATGTACATCAATGTCTAGTGGGTAGTATGTGGCCATGGCACCCCTGTACCAGCAGTCATTATGTGTCAGGCCAGACAGGGGTGTGTGAATGCATAACCTATGGTGGCAAAAGTATACCAGTCATTATGTGTTATATCCATCTACATGGCCATCTACATCCATATTGTCAGGCATGGTGCACATGTTTAGCACTAAGGGCCTATGTGTATACCTCTGTACTATACAGAGTATGTCAGACTTTCCACATATATTGGCCAATATATTAGTAAAATAGCCAAACCAGGATCGACCACACAGAGACTTTAATGGTACAACAACAAGACAGCAATCAGTTGACAAGGTCCTAAGCACTTTCACCCATCCAATACATATGTCATCATCAGAGTAAAACTGAAGACACATTTCAACCTCTTATAACATAAAACACAACACGCCCCAATTAATCCTACCAGTCAGGCAATAAAATTCATTAATAATAAGCTAAAACTAAACTTAGTATTACTTATATAAATATAAATATAACATATTGTTATGTAAAAAAACGATATTAATAAATGCATATAAATACATAAATAAAAAGTATTGAATAAAAAATTAAAAATAAATAAATATCCAGTTAAATTAAACAACCAAAAAACTAATAACATGTCCTATCTGTAACAAATTATTTTTGAAACATGTAATTATATATTATAGTTGGCAACTATAATACAAAGTGTAAAAATTGATAATGAAATGTTCATATACAACACGACCTGTATTTTAAGATACTGGAAAGTGATCTTGGCAGCTCAGACTTGATGCATCTAAGTTTCCTGGTATAAATGAACACATATCACTTTCCAGTATCTTAAAATACAGGTCGTGTTGTATATGAACATTTCATTATCAATTTTTACACTTTGTATTATAGTTGCCAACTATAATATATAATTACATGTTTCGAAAATAATTTGTTACCCATAGGACATGCTATTAGTTTTTTGGTTGTTTAATTTAACTGGATATTTATTTATTTTTCATTTTTTATTTTTTATTCAATACTTTTTATTTATGTATTTATATGCATTTATTAATATTGTTTTTTACATAACAATATGTTATATTTATATTTATATAAGTAATACTAAGTTTGGTTTTAGCTTAATATTAATGAATTTTATTGCCTGATTGGTAGGAGTAATTGGGGCGTGTTGTGTTTTATGTTATAAGAGGTTGAAATGTGTCTTCAGTTTTACTCTGTTGATGCCCTATGTATTGGATGGGTGAAAGCGCTTAGGATCTTGTCAACTGATTGCTGTCCTATTGTTGTACCATTAAAGTCTCTGTGTGTGGTCGATCCTGGTTTGGCTTTTTTACTAGTATACCTGTTGTATCTGCTGCACTTTATATTGGCCAATATCTCTGCTGTGGTCCACAGTAGCATTACGTGCGAGCAGCGGTACTGTACAATGATGTCCTTAGGATGTCTATCAGTAGCCAATGGCACACATGTTATAAGCAGATGTGACCTCCCACACACACCATGTCTGTGAAGACAATCCCAATGACAGTATCAATAGTCTACTAGTATACCTGCTATACATATCTGACATCCTCTTCAACTATGAGATTGGGATCATAGGGGCTGGGGTTGGGCTACACTCCATGTCCAGGACGTAGGGTTGAAATATATGTACATATACTTATCCAGATACCCATATATATATATATATATATATATATATATATATATATATATATATATATATATATGGTTGCACATGTGTACTACTCCCAATTACTACTGTCATGGCAACCACCCACTATAAATCCCTACATCATGTGGGCGTGGTCCCTTTAAATTTCCTGTGTGATGGACATCCTTCCTGTGTGTGGGCATCAGTGTTACAGACAGCAGATGAAAAGTAGTAAGTCACTTGCCAAGAAGTAATACAAACCACAGCAAAGATGGCCAACCACGAAATATTCTGCACAGAGTCTTTAATGGATGTGACAACAGTAAAAACAACTAGCAGTCAAATTTTAAAACAAGCGCTTTCGCCTGGCAGGTAGCAAAACCTCTTACAGGAGAACTGGCACACTCAGGGCAGCCACATATTTGTAGGAGGATCAGGAACTACAGACAGACTGTGAGTAGAGTTGTATTATGCTTTGTATAGTACTGGTGTTACAGGGTGTGTGTGTACATACTAGTTAACCTTGGAATGCAGTCTGTCTGCATAACTCACACCTGTGGGCCTGTCCTCTTGCTGGTCAGAGCAATGCTTATCATGTCTTGTCTGTCCACCACACAGGTTCTGTGTCAGATAATACACCGGCAGTGTGTGTGTGTGTTGAGTGCTATCGGTACATGGCTACATTCATGTCTGTTTCTAACCTCAATTCCCTGACTAAGGGTATGTTGCAGTCTATCCTGTAACACCAGCACCTTGCTTAGTGTATGGCAACAGTTGTCCACATATGTACCTGTGTTCCAACCTCTGTCCTCCACCTACATACCAAGCTTTGCACATATGTCATGCTGTCAGCGGTTGTTCTGTAGTGGGCTGTGAGTATTTCACACTGCCATTGCTGTCATCAGTCCACTGCTGTTGCATCCCCCACACATATGGTGGGGCTGGGGCTATATATGTGTGGGTGTCACCTACACAATACATGTCTGCCCTTATGCACTCCAGAGGCCAGTGTATGTAACAGTGGTATATGGCCCTGTATTATTGAGTAAGGGAGGGAAGCACCATAAATGACATAGGCTGTTACACAATGTGGGGAATCAGGGGTGAGCTGCCTTAAGGTATCTGGATGTACAGTACCATATACTTCACCTATATATACATTACTGACATGGATCTGGTTAATGCATGCCTTCTGCCCCCTGCCATACAAACTGTTCTGTTTGTCGGTGTGCTCGTGATGGTGTCAGTTATGCCTTGTTATGTAGCAGTTACAACCTATGTGGTCACATGACATCTTTACCACCTACTGAGTTTGTACAGTGTAGATAGAGGCTGATGAAATATGCACCTGCATTACATACTGTTGATTGTTTTGTATCCTGTGGCCCAGTTTGTCTTCACTATTGTACAATTTGAAGGGCTTGGCCTGGACAGCAACAGCTGTGAACCTTTGTAGACTATTGTATTGCTGTAACTGTTTCACAGTTGCATTACTCTGTTTATATGGTTGTCAGTATATGAACAGCTATATGACATGGCATATAGAACTGTAATAGTACATGATTAAAGGTTTCCATGTCTGCAAACCTGTGTGTAGTGTTTTTCCTATGATCTATCTGTGGGTATATGTTGCAGGCAATGATTGTCTTTTTTATGGGTGGCCCAATCAGTGAACAGTCATTCATAATTTAACTGTAGGCATAGTGGCTGTTCCATATTGTGTGCACCTTCTACGCATGTATCTTTCTGTACTTATAACTCCATGTGTATGTGTAGTCACATGTATATCTATATATATGTATATATATATATATA